>NW_022196894.1:82653726-82713396 GCF_008632895.1 Mastomys coucha
TTTTTGGAGGGGAAACTGGGAAAGGAGGAATTTACATGTAAATAAAGAAAATATCTAATAAAAAAAAAAGAGGATGCAGAACTCTTAGCAACTCCTGCACCAGGCCTGTCTGGATGCTGCTATGCTCCCAAATTTGATGATAATAGACTGAACCTCTGAACCTGTAAGCCAGCCCCAGTTAAATGTTGTCCTTTATAAGAGTTGCCTTGGTCATGGTGTCTCTTCCCAGCAGTAAAACCCTAACTAAGACAGGGTTCTACTTCTGACAAAAAAACAAACAAACAAACAAAAACAAAACAAAACAAAAAACTATAGGTGACTAAGGAAGGCCGAGAGACGGAGAATTTGCCTCTTCAAGAATGAGCCCCCTAATTGATTATCTAACACAGAGTGGATTAAAACAGCCTGGCTGTGAGACACTGTGCTGAGTCTCCTCGTCAGGAGCTGTGAGCTCAATGAACGCAGTCCATTGTTACAACATTCCAAAACTGTTACCACACTCCTTGCTGTCTTCTGCCCAGCCGCCAAAAGCACTGGAAGAGGACAGTCACGGATTCTACTGTTGCAATTTGTAGGGTTTGTCTTTCCAGGATCCAGCAGAGTTTAGAAGGGTGAAAATATTTCTGGAGGAGTAACTAGGGGACATCAGGCATGAGCTCCCAAGTGACAGGAACAGCAAAGATGTCACTGCGATTATGATGGAGATGCTAAAGGGAGAGTCTCAGGGGATGAGATCAGACAAGCAGCAGATGAAAATTTCCTGAGCACTGCCAGGAATCCTGAAGTCCATAGTCCTTACCACTAGGGCAACAGAGATGTTCTTAAGAATTCCGTGTAAGAAGATAACATGAGTTGACATACCATTCTCTCTGGTTGCTGAGTTAAACATGGACCTGAAAGACCCCCAGAACTGGGGAGATCCTTACTCAAGTCTCGGGATGATGCGGTCACCCAATGACTCACAAGAGACCAAACTTGCTGCAATCACATGAGGTTTATTTGGGATAGGCCGGTACTGGGGTCGATCTTGTGACCATGCTGGCCAGAGGAGTTCGACCCCGTACACAAGAAGTGAGGGGTATTTAAAGGGAAAGACCACAAGCTGGGGGCAGGGAGAGGGTTACCAAGGAAACATAACATAAAAACAGTAGAAAATTTCAGAGAGACCCAACCCAAGGTATTCAGTTAGGGAGGGGAACATATTCATTCTAGGAATATAATCTTCCTCTACCAGTCGATGGGGTGGAGGGCCTCATAAACCAGTAGACCTTCATTTCTAGTTCTGCCCTCATTGTGGATGAGTCAGGAGGGGCAGGTATCAGGAACCAGAACCCTGAGGCCAGAGTTCCTGGTTCCACATTTCTGGTTTGTTACATTTCTACTAATACATTACTTTTTGTTAACATGCTTTTTCCCAAATTTCTAAGTCTCCCAGTCTTTCAGACCATTGGTAGGCAATGGTAGAACTCTGAGGCCAGCAATATGCTACCTTATAATTTGAGCAATCAAGACAGAGGTTTCAACAGGCAAATACAGTGATGGTTTTAAGAAATGGCATGTTTCTAGACAAATTTTATAAGTAGAAGGCTGGGAATGTAGCTCAGAGACAGAATGCTTGCTCAAGCATGCATGTTCCAACCCTTAGCAAATTCAAGAACAAACAATAAACAGGGTTGGTAAGATGGCTCAGTGGCTAAATGTCCCTGCCACTAAACCTGTTGAATTGAGTTTGATTCTCAGGACCCACTCAGAGGGAAGACAGACTGACTTCCACAAGCTGTCTTCTAGTCTCCACACATGTGCTGTGGCATGCAGTCATCCCACACTCCAATTCAGTAATGTTTAAAACAAGCAAACAACTCTAAAAATTGCATGAGCATAGAAGGAAACTGTTGCTAAGGAAGTTGAAGGGGGCATGTGGGGGTTGAGAGGGAAAAGGAAGGGTAATATGGGAGACAGATGAAATAAAGGTACCTTGTATGGGAGGAAAGCAGGGAGCGGAAACTGTGCTCAAGATACCACATTAATTAACTTACCAATGAAAAAAGAAAACTCATTTATTACAGAGAATTTTGACAAAATGTACAGCTAGAGAAGAAAAATCAATGCAAATATTTGCATCAGGAATATAAGATATAGTTGACATATAACTTTTTTTCTCTTAATTATTTTTGTTTTGCTTCTTGATTAATGAAATTAAAATCAAGAAAAAGAGAAAATGCCATAACAAAACTCAATATTCTGTACAATTAATACATACTGAATCAATTCCCTAATAAGTAGAGCCAATACAGTTTAGTGAACAATTGGAGGGAGATGTCAGAGAAAGAAGAAGCCAGGGACTGGATATGATTCTCAGTTGGAAGGATGAAGGTGGCATCCTTGATTGACTGGAAAAACCGGGTGGGAAGCAGTGCTGCTTCAGAACACTAACTCATCAGATTTGGACTCACTGACTGCCTCCTAGGGCCTGGTAGGTAAGAAGTTGGCCTTCTGCATCTTTTATTTAGGAGAAACATTATAGTGAATTCTTATGACTCTGAGGCCTCACCCTCTCTTGTATGAGAATCAGTTGCAGATTTGAGGCTAGAATGTTGCCTCCCCCACCCTCTGGACTTTGGCAGTTTCCACCCAAGGCGGTCACCAGGGGAATTAAGACAAAAGACTTTCTGGAGACCATCAGCTTATCTCTTAAAGAAGCTGCCCCGGAAGTTCACGCTGAGATACAACTACGCCTGCAACAACATCTACTACTGGCTGAGGACATCCGCAGACATCCAAGCCGCTGGTGACCTTCGCCTCTCGCTCTTTCCTGACTCCTTCTGCAATGTTTATATTATGCAAATATCATCAAAACCTAGAGACCCAATTTCTGTTTCTCGTAAACATATAAATGCTCAACCCCAAAAGTAAAGTACGAAGTCTTGATTGGGGCTCAACTTGACTTCGCATCCTTTTGTTCTCGAACTCTGTGTTTCAGGTCCTTTCTTCCTTCGACTGAGAGAACCCAAAGTTCGTGAAACTGCTGGACAGTTTCACTAGAAGAAATAGTATGTTTTATTTTGAATATGAAATACTCTCCCCCGGCTTGGGCGTTGAATGTTTTGACCTCAGTTCCGTAACACTATTTAGTTACTTCTACAGACATTAGCAGGTATGGCATAGCTTGATGCAATAGGTCACGGGAAAGCTTACTGGGTGTAACCTCTCTTTGCCTCCTCCCTGTCTACAAAGAAGAGAAGAAATCTTCCATCACTTGCTACAGCTACCACAGTGTTCTGTCTAAGCACTTGGAGCCAATTATGAATTGACACCTCTGAAACCATGAGCCATAATGATGATGATGATTACGATTTATTATTTCTCCCTCTAGATGGTTCTTAGGAATTTTGGTTATAGCATGCAAAGATCATACAATAACATTTAGTGATGAGTATAAAAGTAGGCAAAATGATTGCAACATAACTTTTACAAGCACTAAGGACCAGTTAGAAGTTGGAAGCCATAGGTTTGCAAAAAGAACAACCAGCATGATTGTGCATCTTATTCTAGGAATACTTAGTTCTGTACATGGAAGTTTAGACAGATGAGATAAATTTGATGAGAGTCCAAGCTTTGCTAATGGAGTGCATTTAAGCAGAAATGAACAAGGGATGCACTGGGGTTGTTTACCATGGAGAGTTTATAATGATTAAAATAATATTTAGGTTATAATAAGGAGGAAAAACAAGATAGAAGTGTGAGAGATGGTGTAAAGAAGGGATGGTTAAGAGAAAGAGGTTATTAATTAGCAGTAACAGAGACTAGAAGGCTAGAAAGGGAAATTTGGAATTTGTATTTATTTGATACTACGGGGTATGTTTTATCACCATGGTTGAGGAAGCATTGATCAATAATATAAATGAAAAAGAGTTGAAGGGATGGCTTAACAATTAATAGTTTTTGGGAACCTGGTTCTGGTTCACGATGACTATGTAGTAACTCATATCTACTTGTAACTCCAGTCCCAGGTGATCTGCCACCATCTGCAGGCCTCTGTGGGCACTAGGCATACATATGGTTCACATACATAACTATGGGAAAACACTTATATGAAATAGAAATAAATGCATGTTTAAAGAATTATGGTCACTTTTTTTATGTGTATAAGTGTCTTGCCTGCAGATCGGTGTGTGCACAGCATGCATGCCTGGTGTCACGGAAGTCAGAAGAAGGGATCTGATAACTTGGAACCATAGAATGGTTGTGAGTCACTAGGTTGGTGCTGGAAACTGGACCTCAGCCCTCTGCAAGAAAAAGAAAAGTGATCTTAACTCTCGAGCTACTTCTCCAACCCCTAAATTATTTTTCAAAATGGTTATAGGTGAGAGAAATCTCAAAACTGAGAATCTTGAAGAGTCTGCAAATGTCATTTAGATCGATATTTCAATTATGAAGAGTGGAAAGAGAAGTAGGTTTTGAAGACAGCAATCTTGATGCCAATTTTTTTGAGAAGTACAAAATATTACAACCTTGGGGTTTAGGAAACGTTGAGGGAAAATACCCTGTTAGTGGGAACAAGAAGTGAGGAGTGACTGGCTTACCTCTCCCAGCAGGGAGGATCTGTAAGAACAAATGTAGGAGCAATGTGTCCTCTGGGAAATCCCAGTCTCAGGCAGACTTAGAAGGTTGATAAGCAGAAGGAGAGGCTGAGGGTGGGCGGATGTTTCCGTGATATTCTGCTGAAGCTCTGTTCAGAGGGCACAGACCGCAGAGGTCAGGCGCTGAGGGGTCAGGGCTGTGGACAGCCCTGGGATCAGAGTAAATGCCTGGTTACCTAAGAAGTAGAAGTAGGTCGGGCGGTGGTGGCGCAGGCCTTTAATCCCAGCACTTGGGAGGCAGAGGCAGGCGGATTTCTGAGTTTGAGGCCAGCCTGGTCTACAGAGTTCTAGGACAGCCAGAGCTACACAGAGAAACCCCGTCTCGAAAAAACAAAAACAAACAAAACAACAACAACAACAAAAAGAAGTAGAAGTAGAATGAACCATGATTTGATAAACCCCATCCCCTCAAGACAAGATGTGCTGTAAGAAAGGGAGTTGAGAGAGGGAGGTGTCCCGGGACTCATCACACCAGCTCTGCTTCTGAAGCCAGGCCAGAGACAGCTTTCTCTGAAAGCAAACGGCTCTTTTTAGTCTTCTAGAGATGGGTACTCGGCTGAAGGGAAAGGATTGCCTGACCTGCGGTGCACAGTCCAAAGTAATTCAATTACAGGAAATGATGTTTTAAATGTTAGTTGCCTGAGAGAAAACTCTTAAAACAATTTCATAGAGGAAGCACACAGCATTTAGAGAGGGCTCCTGTGCTCCAGCTTACAATGCTGAATGAGGTAGAAATAGAAGGGAAATCCCCATTATTTGCCTACCTCAAAACCTTTTTTTTTTCTTTTCATTTTCTTAGCTTTTACTAACCTTTGAAGGAGTATTTCTTTTCCTAACTATTGTGTAATAGTAATCGTGTTCCTTTACTGCTGTGCTGTGAACAGGGCTATTGGAATGTCTAGGTAGAACTTGGCTTAGAAGGTAACATCAGACACTTTTAGTGTCATTTTAAGACTTGATTCCTGGATTTGATGGCACAAGATTGAATGGAACTCATGTTTATTGTGTGTCTGGTGTGCACAGTAATTGGTCACATCCTCTGTGTGATGCAGATCAACTCTAAGATGTTTGGTGGCTCAAAGGAAACTGAATTTTGCTTTGCATTTCTCACCATTTCCCCCACCCTGCTGCAGAATGTTTCTGGATAATATAAAAAGTGCATTCTGGGCTGAATTTTATTATGGCCATTATGAAAATTAAAGTGTATGATTTAAGAGAAGGCCTATATCCTGACAAACTCTTACCTATGAATATATTACGAGGAGGACTTCCTTTCTCCAATTCTCTGTGGTAGAGTAAATGACACCCCTGTTCACTGGGCCACTTAGGTCTCACACCAACTACTTCAAAGCACCTCATCATCATCACCTGGACTGCCACCAAAAGCCTTATAGCTTGTCTCCCGTGCTTGTTCTCCTGAAGCCTGATTTACATACAGAAAGCAAAGTGACCTTTTAGAAATGCCAATCACATTATATTCCTTCTTATCTCAAAAATACCCCAGAGACTTTCCATTTCATTTATTGTAAAATTCAAGGAAGAAGCTCTATGCTTCCACCCCTGCCCCCACATGTTCTAGCCATACTGCACCCCTTCTTAATCACTAAAAATATTAAATATTGAATTGTAACCTGTACCTCCATCTTTGCTTTGTCCTTGTCTACAGTAGTTTATACCAACATATAGACAGCTTTTGTCCTACCATTATTCAGATCTCTATGCAAATGTCTCCTCAGAGAGGACATTCTAGGTCTTCTTATTTAAATAACTATGCCCCATCCCTTATAACCATCACCTCTACTTAGCTTTATTGCTCTTTCCAAGTTCATATTATATTGTGTATTTGTTTAGTTTAGCTTAGCTTAGTTTAGTTTTTATTTTTTTCCCAAAGAAAAGAAAGCTTCCTGGGGTCAGGAGATTCATTTAATTTCTCTGTTGTGTGTAGGGCAATTGCAACAGCCACAACATGTGAAAAACCATGTGAAAATGAACTGAGACCATCCTTCCAGGTAGAGTTCCCACACTGATGAAGCTGCTGATAGCTGGCCTGGAGCTTGTTTCCTTGTTCTAGGAGTTATGCTCTAAAGTGATATTTCTGATAAGTAAACAGAAAGAATGTAAGCCTTATTATATTTTTATATCTCAAAATTTTATGGTGATAAATCAGATATGAAATAAGTACTCCATAAAGCTTTATTTAATTAAAAATTAAAAATAAATCCAAGTATTTTGCATATATACTAGATACACAAAGGTCATATTACAGATGACTAGATCTTCTGACAGCTATTTATTTTGGGAGGAGGCCAAGACTGTGGTTTTAATGTTAAACATATTAGTAAATGTAGCAAATAAGATACATTTCACTTCAATACTAGAAAGCTGTGGAAATCTTTTCTAGGCTTAAAGCCAAGAAACTTTTTTTTTTTTTTTAATAATTGAAAGCAAATGAATATATTTTAATTAAATACATAAACTCTAACAAATATATTTAAACTCTACTTTGATAACCATTTAAGATAAAAAAAAATCTGTTTTCCAAGCTTCTATACAACCAAATATGATAGTAGCTTCTTACAAAACTGTATTAGTGTAGGTAACTCCAAATATGTCAAGTATGATTTATTCAGTTTCAACATAGCTCATTTTTCCCCCTTTTGCATTTTCTCCTATAAAGAAATAAAATTTGACATTATTTTTCCTCCCTTTCATTGCTGACCAGATTCAATATTTCTCTCTTTCTGAATTTTCTGACCTAGCAGCAAGAATCCAGTATGGCTAGGTCATGAGTCAGGTGGCAGGAATGCCGTGTCTGCTTCCCATTTTTATGTGGCCTTGAGCAAAGCTCCTGACCTCTTCAAGTCTCTAAAAAGAAGCTATCGCTCACTGGCCTTTAAAATGCCTTCACTTTGTAAGTTCCTGGATTTACGATGTTTCCAGCCACCCACTCTAAGATTTCCTCTCTGACATTGTGCTTGACTGATAAGGCCAAAGTAGACTGGCTTAAAATACTGTGGAATCCTTGACGTTGACTGTCTTTTCACTCTCACTGCTTTATGTCACCTTAACTGAAGTGACAGTCTTGTGTTCCAGAAGAGAGTCAATTCTTGTTAGGAACTCAACTGGCTTAAGATATGAACATCATTCCAGAAGATTTGTCACGTATGACAATGAATGGGACAAATGATGTCTTTTGCTAAGTTTAACATCCAAGACTTCACATAGCTAGAGAAAATAAAGGAACTATCTTTGTGGTGCAATACAGTACATGAAGGAGAGCATATTAACTCAGTTTTCCCCTATAATATTCATCATACATATGTCTAACTTTGATAAGCATAACTTTAATGAAGTTAATTTATATATAAAACAATGCACACAGTTTTAGTCTATTACTCTGTGAGTCCTGACAAATATATAATTGTGGGGATTTGTGTGTGTGTGTGTGTGTGTGTGTGTGTGTGTGTCTGTGTAGAAGTCATAGTCACGTGCCATTTTTTGAGGTGATATACTACTTTTTTGTTGTTTGTTTGTTTGTTTTTGTTGTTGTTTTTTTGAGAGAAGGTATCTCACTAGTTTTGAGCTCATTGATTAGGCTAGAGTGGCCAGCTAGTGAGCCCTTGGGCTCTACCTATCCCCATCTCTCAAGTGCCAGGATTGCAAACACCATGTCTAATTTTTCTATGTGGGTTCCGGGCAATGATCTTAGGTCCTCAAGCTGTAAAGCAAACATGTGACTGAGCTGTACCTCCAACCCTGTATAACATGTTTGATTTTATAAGTCTTCCAAAGATACATATCTTTGGAAGTTCTAACCTGCAGTACTTCGGAATGTGATCTGTATTGAAGATTCATGTTAAAACTGAGGTCACTAGGATATACCTTAATCCAGTATGACTTGTGGCTATATAAAAGGGGACCATTTGGATGGAGATATGACACAAGGACATGCCTTGTAAAGGGAAGAGTTTCATGCTTTTGTGAGTCAAACAATGACCAGAGCCAAGAGATCTTTCTTGGCACCTGAAGGGAGAGCATGGCCCTGCCAACACCTTGACTTTGGACTTCCATCTTCCAGAGCTATGGCATGTCACGCTCATTGTCTCTTTCCTGGTCACCCCTCCCACAATCCGTCCCCATCTCCCCTCCTCTTTTTTTCTGAGTGGGTGGGCATCCCATGGACAATTCAAGTCTCTTCCGATCTAGGAGCTTTCTCTCCCACTGCGGCCAGACAGGGCAGTCCACATACAGGCAAAAGCTTCTGGGATAGCCCCCACTCCATTGTGATCAAACACTATGACCAAAAAATGACTTGAGGATTAAAGTCATTATTTCAGGTGACTGTTGCAGTCTAGAAGGAGAGGGAACAAAGGCAGGAACCTAGAGGCAGGGACTGAAGCATGGAGCAAAGCTTTATACTGGAGTGTCCCTGATGGCTTGCTCAGACTGCATTTTTATAATCTCAGGACCAACTGCCTAACATTGGCAGCATTACAGTAATTGAGGGCATCCAAAATTAATCATCAATAAAATTAAATGCCCTCCAGACTTAACTACAAGTCAATCTACTGGAGGCATATTCCCAGTTAAAAGTAGCTCTTACCAGACATGTCTAAGTTTGTATCAAGTTGACAAAAACAAACAAATAAAAAACAGCACTCTAGTGAGAATTTTGTTTTTGTTTTTGTTTTAAATATTATAAGAACATGCGTTTACTATAATCCCAGGGGTGGGCTATGGGGCTGCTTCAGCTTGTCCACAGCAGCTGCCTAGGATTTGCCTTGTGCTCTAGCAGGTGTGTAATTTTTACCAGCTGTAGATAGTTTCTGACTATGTGGCATTTGAAGTTCTAGGGAATTTTCCCAGGGTATATAAATGCTAGAATTGTTGTTCTTATTATGGTTGTTGTTGTTGAGTTGTGGGTTGGTGGCTGTTGGTAGGTTGCTATTGATTCTGGTTTTTTGAGTAGTCATGTGCAAAGAAGAAACAACAAGAAGAAATTAGATAAATTGATGGCAAAGATCAAACTTGCTCCAAGGAACTCAAAGTCCCTGACCAGCAGGAAGTAGTTTAATGATAACATTGCTGCCTTTCCTCTGTGCCTCTTCCCCTCCTGTCTAGTATTAGGAGGTATAAAAGATGGAAAAGCGAGAGGAGAATGGTAGAAGAAAAGGAACCCACAAAGTAACAAAAGGCTACACAACATAATCACCCCCATGTCTGACACACTAATATCCGTTACCAAACCATGTCATTTATGTAAACCCTGGCCTTTCCTTCATCCTCCAAATCTCATATTTAACATCTTAATATCATAATATAAACAGCATGACATTAAGTCCCACAATTGTATCCATGAAATTTGTATAAAATATGCTTTGTAATTATTTCCTGTGGGGTATGATGTTGCATGAATATCACTGTTCCATGGAAAACTGTTCAATATTATCCAATTACTACCATTACTTGATGGAAAAGATGAAAAAAAATTAAGCCAATACTGTGGAGAAATAAGGGTTTCTTTAAACTGCCATTTAAAGGGGTTATACTACTTAGCTCAAATGTTTCAATGTTTATTAGTTTTTGTTACTTTGGAATTTGAGGTGTATTATATTGCTCATTCTTAAGAAAAACCTGTCTTTAATCATCATTTATAAATTGTATTTAAGGAATTTACTACATATTGTGTAAGGGGTAAATCCTATAATGTCTGTATTCACAAGTAAGAATATGTTGCTTTTCTATTTCACATTTAACACGTTTATTACAAGTATTTCTAGATTTGAATTTTTTAGTTTTAATTATGCCCATGTCTACAAGATAATCTGTCACTGTAAATATCTTAATGATAAAAACTGGAGAATTTGTTTACTTGTATAATGTGGAACTGTAAAGCATACTATCTTTGTATAACTTTTGCATTGTTTATGTTTGAAATAATTAAATTATTCTCCAAAACAGGGAATATTGTAAAAGCCTTGAGCATTAGGTTTGAGGTTAGACTTAGGGCAACTAAAAAGAGAAAGGCCAGAATGGAAACAAACTAAAAAGATAGGTTTCCTGACCAAATGGATATACAGATGTGGGAAAGGAAGATTCTAGAAGCAGCAGAAATTTATAACATTTCTCAATTAGCTACTTTACTTGATACTGTAATAAAAATCCCAAAAGAATCAATGGAATGGGGGACTCACTTTGACTCATGGTTTGAGGATATATGCTCATCACGGTGGGGAAGGCATGGTGGCATGATCACATTGTCTTTGGTGGGGAAAGCATGAGGCAAGTTGCTCTCTTTTCAGTGGACCAGGAAGTTTAAAGAGATGGATGTTGACCATCTTTCTCCCTTTTCTCTATTTATTCTTTCGGTAATCCTAAACCATAGGATGGTGCCTCCCATATTAAGGGCAAGCATTTTCCATCAGTCAATTCTCTGTGGAAATAATCTCACAGAAACCCTGCCTCAGCTTCGTTTCCCCATATAGTGATAAAATACCTAGATGAAAGAAACTTGGGGAGAAAACAGTGACAATGACTCTCAGTTCAAGGTATAGTACATCATGGTGAGGAAGTCTAGATACCAGGGTACAAAAGCAGCTGCATCCACAAATAAGGACAAAGAGAAACTGATGTGTATTTGTGTTCAGCTTGTTTTTTTGTTTGTTTGGTTTTTAGTTTTTTGTTTGCTTGTTTGTTTGCTTGTTTTATTTTATATAGTTCAACATTATACAACAGGGAATGGTTTCACCCATAATTAAGAAAAATCTTTCTAAACCAATTATTGCAATCAAAATAATTGCCCAGAGGCATGCTCAGAGATCCATCTCCTAGGTAATTCTGCAAATAATCTAGCCATCAACCCCACCCTGAGGCCATGATCCTCATTAATTTTCTAGGTGTTTTTTAATCCAATGAAACTGGACAGAGCAGGAAACTATTACATGACCCAACTCCCTGATTCACCAGCTCATTCCCCTTTCCTATTTTTTTTATTTATTTTTTTATTTTTTATTAATTTTTTATTAGATATTTTCTTTATTTACATGTAAATTTCTCCATTCCCAGTTTCCCCTCCAAAAAACAAAGAAACAAACAAAAACAACAAAAACAAACCCCTGTTGCCTTCCACTTCCCCATGCCTGCCACCCCGCCCTCTCCCACTTTCTGGCCCTGGCATTCCCCTACACTGGGGCACAGAACCTTCACAGGGCTGAGGTCCTCTCCTCCTATTGCTGATCGAATTTGCAATCCTCTACTATACACATGCTGCCAGAACAATCAGACCCCTCCATGTGCAGTCCTTGGTTGGTGGTTGAGACCCTGGGAGCTCTGGGGGTACTACTTAGTTCATATTGTTCATAAATATAGCTATCTCCTAGGAGGCTCTGACAGTACCTGACTAACACAGATGTAGAGGCTCACAGCCATCCATAGAACTGAATACAGGGTCCCCAGTGAAGGAGTTAGAGAAAGGACCAATGGAGCTGAGGGGTTTGAAGCCCCTTAGGACTAACAACAATATGAACTAAGTAGTACCCTTTCCTATTTTTTAAACGTAAAGAGAACACAAAGCCAGAACAACACTTTCAGAATTTGTCTCCAAGGAAAGAAAACTGTAAAAATGATAGGCATTATCACAGTGTTATGTAACATAAGAAGCAGAGATATTTTTGTTTGGTTATTTTGTTTATTTACATTTCAAATGTTATCCCCTTTCCCAGTTTCCCCTCCTCAAACTCTCTATCCCATCCCCCTGCATCTATGAAGGTCCTCCCTCACCCATACAATCCTACCTCACTGCCCTAGCATTCCCCTACACTGGAGCATCAAGCCTTCACAGGACCAAGGGCCTCCCCTCCCATTGATGTCACATAAGGCAATCCTCTGCTACATATGCAGCTAAAGCCATGGGTCCTCCATGTGTATTCTTTGGTTGATGATTTCGTCCCTGGGATCTCTGGGTGGCCTGATTAGTTGATATTGTTCTTCCTATGAGGTTGCAAACCCCTTCTGCCACTTCAGTCCTTCCCCTAATATCTCTATTGGGGTCCCCATGCTTAGTCCAATAGTTGGCTGCAAGCATCTGCATCTTTATTGTCAGACTCTGGCAGAGCCTCTCAGGAGACAGCTATATCAGGCTCCTGTCAGCAAGCACTTTTTTGCTGGCATCAATAGCGTCTGTGTTTGGTAAGTGTATGTGGGATGGATCCCCAGATGGGGCAGTTTCTGGATGGTCTTTCCTGCTCCACAAATTCTCCCTGTATTTCCTTTAGACAGGAGCAATTCTAGGTTAAAATTTTGGAGATGGGTGGTTGGCCCTATCCCTCAAATGGGGGCTGTCTTCTGAGAGGCTCTGCCAGAGCCTAACCAATACAGATGCAGGTGATCACAGCCAACCATCAGACTGAGCATGGGGACCCCAATGGAGAAGTTTGTGCAAGATCTGGAGGAGCTGAAGGGGTTTGCAATCCCATAGGAAGAATAACAATATCAACCAACCAGACCCCCCCAAAAAGATCCCAAGGACTAAACCACTAACCAAAGAGGACCCATATATATAGCAAGGGATGGCCTTATCTGGCATTAATGGGAAGGGAGGCATTAGTCCTATGAAGGCTTGATGCTCCAGTGTAGGGGAATGCTAGGGTGGTGAGGTGGGAGTGCATAGTGCATAGGTGCATGGGGGAACACCTCATAGAAGCAGGGGGAAGGAGAGTGGGATAGGGGACTTCTGGAGGGGAAACCAGGAAAGGGGATAACAGTTGAAATGTAAAAAAATAAAATACCCAATAAAAAATAACATTGTTATTCCATCCATGTAATATGTCTGTATGTCTGCCTCTGTGTGTGTACGTACATATATGTGCATATGTGAAGTTGTTGGAACTTGTTGGAACTTGCTTCATCCACCAAGTTTGTGTGTGTGTATGTGTGATCACCCCCTGCTCCTCACTTTGCTATTCCCAGAGAGTTAAGGTTTGCTCCCTCAGAAGTTTGCTGAGTGATCACTCACTGACCACAGTCCACCTTCCTTGGGTTACTCTGTTGTATCAAAGCTTGCCTTGCATGAAACATTCCCTGTGGGAAGGCACATGACCAAGCAGAGGGGTTGTGGTCTTGGAGCTCTGGGGAGCATCATGGACGTCTTGGATGATATAGACATCACCTCAAAACTGCTCTGAATAAATTGTGTCCCTGATCATTGAATGTTCTAACTTCCTTTTGTGTCTTCTGTATTTCATCATGTTTACCAGGATGGCAAAAGTATTTACTCTGGGAGATACATATGTTTACAAAAAAACATAGAGATATGGTCTGATCTTGTTCAAGATTCCTTATGTGTTAGAAATGTGCAGTGTTTGTTTCTCTCAGTCTCTTTTGTATCTTAATAATGTGATGTCTTTTACCAACTTTCATGAAAATGACAAATTTCATTCCTAATGGTTGAATAGCAATTATAAACATGTCAATAATATGTACACATTCATGCCACATTTCCAGTGTACACTGCATAATGTTGAAATACCACACAGAACACGATTACTATGTTTAATCAACACACATAAGCAAAACCAAAACATTATAAAGGAAAATAGTAATACCATAGACATTAAATGTTGATCATACTACCTTAGGTAATTTTGATGTACATTTGTAGCAATTACTCTTTTCCCATCTAATTTCCTTATGTTATGCTTATGATAAACCTTAGAAGGCTACATTATTGTCATAATTTTAAAAATAAGAAAACCGACTCTGGATATTTAGATAATGTTTTAAAATTTAAATTTATGTATCTTGGTGACCTTTAAACTCTAGAGTTTCAACTTTGCTTAGAGTTCTTGTTTCTGTTCCCCACATCTCTCTCTCTCTCTCTCTTCTCTCTCTCTCTCTCTCTCTCTCTCTCTCTCTCTGTGTGTGTGTGTGTGTGCATGGGCACATGTATGTTGAGAGGTGTGGTGATATGAATGGTGATGCAATCATTGTAGGGGTCATGGAAAAGCACATGCCTTTTGCTAGCTGATTTCTGCCCTGGTTCACTATCTCACACACACACGAGATTAGGCAGAGGTGGTGAGTTAGGTGAAGCTGCCCTGAGTTCTGTCAAACTTCCTCATCCTCAGACAGGGTAATTTTTCAGTAAGGGCAGGTTGCTGTGATCTTCCCCGTCATTTATTGATGTTGATCAGATGAATCTTGGGAGTATTTGACTTTACTATTTAATACTTCATTTTCACTGAGGTGCTTGCATGGCCATAACCTTCCTCATTAAAGTGGCAAAGGAGATACGGTAGAACAATAACTAAGCACTGCTTTCCTCAGTACGGTGGAAGAGTGAGGTTACAGCAGCAAGCAACCCAACCCAGTCCCATTTCCATGGCTCCTCCCTGTGTCATTGTTGTGCCACCTTAGTACCTCTCCATTGTTTCCCAGGCTGACCTTGTCCTATGCACACAGGGCTTAGCTTTGCCTTGACTCAGCTGGCTGGTGCTCTGATATGGATGGCTCCTTTTGTCTCTCCCTTCTGCTCTGCTGCCCTGTTCTAGGGCGTCTGCCAACTCTGCCTCCTCAGCAGTTTTTGGCTTCAGCTGCTCTTGGCCTCCTGCCCCGTGGCCACTCACCTCACCACTGCTTCTGTTTCTGCCCTCTGCTTTAAACCCTGATGTCCCAATGGATGTGACATTTTCTATCTAGGAGGTAGCAAGTACAGGTCTCTCTGCTCTTGTTAATTGAATATTTCTCCTTTTATTGACACACTTGCCTCCTGCTCCCAGAAGAGGCTACTGAAAAGAGCCAATGAACAACATTTGCTGTCAGATTGTTCCTTATGGCTGTACATCAATCTTCTATGAGACCCATGCCTTGGCTTAGGGTGTAGACCTTAACTTTACCTTCAGGAGCACCATGGCAACCATCTTAACCTTCTCAGGACACCGAAGTTCTTAGCTGTACATAAGGCCTACTCATTGTTGCCTGGGCTTCTTACTGAAGTTATAAGTTCTGATGACAAATGTGAGTTAGATTTATGATATACTTCTCTGCTTCCTCCTCCTTCTCTTCTTCCTTCCCCCCTCTTTTTTTTGAGAGGGTCTCCTGAGTCTAAGATGGCTTCAAACTTGCTATCTAGCTAAGGAGTTTAAGTTTTTAAACTACTATTCGTTCCTTCTGTGTGTACCTCTCAAGTGTTGAGACTATAGGTAGGTCATGGCTAGTGTGATGCCAAGGACTGAGATATTAGTGTGTAACAAACAAATATTTTTATCAACTGGGCAAATATTTCAAGCTCTGTATGAAAGCCAAATCTTGATTTATCTATCACCAGCCAGCTTCTCATTATTGATGCGCTCTGCTATCAATACAGTGGCAATGGTGGTAATGCTATTATTTGTACTAATAATAGTTATTTTTATTCAGTTATTAGTTATTATTGCTATAGTTCTCTGAAGAAGTTATATGAAGCTTAAACTTCTGGTTTCTTCCCAGAATAATTTTTCCATATTACATAACAATATGGTCCATGTACAATAAAGACCGATGAACTTCCAGTTGACTGTTAAGCATTTGAAGAGACTCATTTGAAGAGGTTAACTTTCTCACTCTCTTGCTGGCTTAGCCACTTTTGTAGAGGTGCTCCAGTGACACAGGGAGCCAGCTGACCTGAGTACACATAAGGAGCCTGGCTATGGGCATCTGCCACAGTTTTAGCAATAAACCTGCTAATCTACCTGCTATCCCACAAGCTTTAGCAATGAACCAAAGATAAAGAAGGCAAAGATGGTAAATGCCATGCTTGGGATGACAGCTTTCTATCCCAGAGCAGAAGAGTCTGGTCCTACCATCATATCTCACACTGAAATGGCTAGCAATTCCAGCTAATGGGAAAATTCAGGACTGAAAGGAACCAGTGATAGAGACAAAGGTAATTCAGTACACTTGCAGGGTCCAAAGTGCAAAGGACCTTTCTGTTTGATATAGGCTTTCTAGTGGCTTCGTGAAAATATAGCCTGGTTTAGGGGATCACACAGATATCAGAGGTGCAGAAGAGGCCACAATAGAGGGGAAGTTTGGTTCATTAACAGAAAAGTCTGAACAGACTGAGCTCCTGTAAGGAGAGCCAAGGAAGCCTACAGCAGGTCAGCAATATAGCAAAGAAGTCAGGAGGTTAGAGCAGAATTTCAGAACTAGCACAAGAATAGATTCTAGGTAGACAATCAGCCGGCCAGGTTCCTCTGGGCTCTTTAAATGACAGAATTTACAATTCTTTATGTAAGACTGATGTTGGCTGAGACTGAATTAGTAGCTGGAGGGAACAGAACTCCTGACTGAAGGAAGCAATTGCTGCAGGAAAAGAGACACAGCAGGAAGTGGCAGGCTTAGTATGCTGATATAACAGTCACTAGTTGGCTGGTTTTCTTGGACTAGGGATCTTCCTGGGGTGTAAGATTGGAGCTATAAAACACATACAGTCCTAGGTTAAGTGTGATATGTTGGCCACTCTAGAAAGACACCTCTCTTTTTATCTTGATGAAATGCTTGCTAAGTGTTGCTCAAGATTAAACATTGAAAACAAAAACATGCATGCAACACATTATATGGAGTTGGTAGAAATCAGAGTGATAAGTATTCATTTATTTCTTACTGACATATGTGTGATTGTAGTTCTTAAAGCCTCTGAATTAAGAAAGATGTTCGATACCATTTTGTTTCTCACTATGGAATAACAAAGTAAGTCGTGGAGATAAGATTGTTCAAATTTGGGTAGGTAGTTAAGGACACAAGTCTTTGGAGAGTAGATTTCCCCTGGGCTCTCATCGATTCTTTCTTTTACTTCCCGTGGCAAGACATTTATTTACCTTTTGGAGCTGCTTACTTTTTGAGTTATCTCTCTTCAAATGACATTAGGGGACTCCAGCATGGTGTCAGAAATTGTAAGTTATAATGCTTCTACAATGATTCCTAATATGGATAAGAACATTCACAGTTACTTAAAGAGACAAGAATGTCATATCAGGCTTATAATGGCCCCATTTCATAGGTGGGTTGAAATGAAGCAAGTGTGAATTCAAGGATTCCACCAACCTATCTTGACAACCTGTATCTCTTCATGATTCTTACCGTAAATCTCTGCAGTGGCTCCTGAGCTCTAGACTCGGTCAATTTTCTCTTTGCCATGTGCTATTTTTTCCTCACTATCTAGACTATAAATCAAGTACAGGATGTGTATCCCTGCAGAAAGAAATGAAGGAAGATACTACACAGTGACTGAAAACTGTTGCAAGAGCAGGCCATGCCTGGAGAGCCAGTGAGAATGACAAAGAACCCTCTAAGCTTCAAAATTTAAAGGAAGAGATCGATTTCCACTACAGGGTCAGCTTGCCATTTTTCATTCCATGTATTGTCAGATCTGTGATGTTGAACATGCCCAAAGGAACTTCTCAAGGATTGTCTCCTATAGAGAGTTACTAGGAGAAAAATGTTCTGTGCAAGTCCACTGGCAAGATGTGTTCATAATTTTCAAATTTTTTGGGTGAGTACTGGAGAAAAATCCCTATCCTGAATTCTTCTCTCCCCAAAATTTAGGCTGGTAGACTGTTCCCTGGTAGTTCAATTTGATCCTGGGAGGTTGGATCAAAAGTAAGTAAATAGCTAATTAAAGCCTGCAAGTATTGTGTTTTGATACTTGAATCTATAAAATTTCTAAATGACAAGTTATAGATATTATTGTTGTATACTTTTTATTTTGTTTACATGATCTCACAGCTTTCATTTGTTTGAATTTACTCATTTCCTTGTTCAACACAATGCTCACATTATTTAGAAAGTGAGTAGTGTGTGTGTATGTGTGTGTGTGTGTGTGTGTGTGTGTGTGTGTGTGTGTATGTGTATGTATCATCCCAGGAAATAGAGAGTTTGGGTAATGGTAAAGAAAGAAAATGATTGTAACTGTGACAAAAATATACATATTACAGACTACAAATATATTTTCACATATTAGAACCATGTCATGAATAGGGACATTGATGTTTCAAAATTAAGTGATTTAGCATCACAATTCTAAAGACTATCTTTTGCCACCAGTGAGATGTTACTTTATACAACAAATCTCTAAGTACTTTTAAAATGTCTTATGATGACTAGTAGAATATATCTCAATGGAAGTTTTCTGTTCTTTAGGTAACATCATCTCTACCATGGTCCTACATAAACACCCTGTTTGGAGTTATACAATTGGAAACTAGAAGAGTCTTAGACCCTTATAAATATAATGCTTATTAAATACTAAATAAGGACAATTCTTCTCTGAGTTCATGCTACTTGATAAGTGTTTGACCTAAATAGTCAACTTTCTTCCTTTATTGCATTAAATCCCTGGCATGGACTTGTCAGAAGCAATTAAAAATTAGTTTTATGAGAAGCTCAAATGTAGATGGTTAATAAACTCATTTGGGGAACTAGAGGATCATTTTCTCAGACAGAGTAAGATATTTTCTTTATAAAAATATTGTTTTTGATGAAGAATCAGTCCCTAAATGAGCTACACAAATATTGACTATAAAGGAAAAACTAATAAAAAATTTGTTATATTTAAAATATTTTATTGGTGAAGAAGCTACTGAATCAATGTTCAGAAAGCAGATTGTGACACCTGAATACATGCTTAATATTAAACAAGGCAATGACAGAAGGCAATGCTAATGGTCCTTATTATAACGCGAAGCAGTACTTCCCATGAACATTTGCGGACTAGCACTTGGGACAGTATCTGGCAGTATACCTTTTAATATAGGTAACTTGTGTGATGGTTCTTTGCTGTGCTTGATTAGCTAGTTTTATCATGTTTCTTTAAACTGTACCCAATCAAAGTTGATTTTGAAATTTCATTAGGAATAAACCCATATATCTAAGAAGTAAAACAGAACAAAGGAAGAAAACTATACCTCAGGGTCCAAGTGGATATGGATACACAGCACCTATCTGTGGAAAAGTTCAGGTTAATACACATTATTCTCTCATCCGGTCTCAAGGAGTACAGGACAAGTCAGAGCTACCTCCTACTCTCAGGGTCCTTGCATTTTAAAATGAAAACAATTGTGGATGATACTCTCTTTGGAAGAGAGTCCTCCAACAAAGCATCCAATATTACAGCCATGTTGTGAGCCCAAAGAGATGCCTGTGAGTATTTGTTGTAAAGCTAGGTTATGTGAATAGAAAATAAAATTCACTGTGTGAACTAGCTTTTCGAGAGTGCATTGATTAGTCTTCTTATAAAATAGATTTTTTTTTTAGACCTTATACCTTTTGATTAAAACACGAGAGAAGTTTTCAATAGAGTAAGCCGCTGTACTTATTATAGACTTGGTGAGGGTATGGCCTTGCCGTACTTTCCTCTGATTTACTCTGCCTCTTAAATGAACTCACTTCTTTAGTTAAATTTGAGTCTGGAGATGACTGACAGAAGACTTTGCTCTTTCCTTTTCAGCCAGCCTGTTCTCTGGACCCACCCCACATCTTCAGCTACTTGGGCCCTGGAGTGCTCAGGCTCAGGTTGCCCACATCCATAGGCAGCTGTACTCTACCACATGTGAGATTGCTCCCTGGGGGCTGAGAACTGTTGTACGCCACTTTTCTAGTTATTTCAATGAAAACTCTGTGCTACACACTGATCCTTTAAAGAAGAGGTCTACCCTCCACAGAAGAAAATACTGTCATTCACGGCTGGATGCCTCAACCATGCTAGCAAGAACTCGCCAAAATGCCTATGTTCTTCTTGTTACATCCAGAATATCATAGCTAGTTTGTTTGTATATTTTAAGTAGCTGAGCATTTTCTATCCAAATTAGAAAAAAAAAAAGCAATACAAGGAAGAAAATGAGCCTGATGTGTATATGTGGGTGGGAAGGAGCAAACCCACCATGGTTTGGTCTTGACTACTGGGTCTATACTATTCTGGATCTTCTATACAGTGACTCATAATGGAAGAACAAAATGAGACTGATACTCATAGAATTTACAGAGTTGATGACTTAAAACCAACGTTGGACAGGATTATTATCATAAATTTGATTATGAAAATAAATGGGAAGGCCTAAAAAATTAAGGTTAATGTAATTGAAGCTTTGAGTTACATCTATTTATATGATAATGCAGCTCCAAAGTAGGAACATGCATGCTTTCTCAGACGATGAGACTCTGTGGATTTTAGTAGTTGTGGTAGGATGAATATTAAGATGGTCCTCATGACCTTCACCCCTGGAATCATCATCATCTTTAAGTAGATCGTCTATTCTAATTATGAACACTTGAAAACCTTGGGTATCCTTGGTTGAGAGTTGAAGAGGATGTTAGCTGAAAGTGAAGCCAGAGAAGGATTTTTCTCTTCTCTCTGTCTTTGATGATGGAGGGGGCATGTGTGAAGATGTGAGTATGGTTATGGGCTGACAGTCGTCAGTAAGTTAACAGGACCTTGGCCCCATGATTCTTTTCCAAATCCTCCAGAGAACTGTTCAACTCAAGCAAAACTTCACTTTCAGCCTTGGGATATTCTTAGCACAAAATCCAGTTAAGCATCCTGTGATTTAACAAATGGATGTGATGTAAAGCTGCTAAACTGATGATGATTAACTATACAGGACACAGAGAGATATAGTGTGTAGACTCTATTCCTATTTTGGGCAACTTTGTGTTGAAGAGATCACTAAAGGGGAAGATACATAGAAAAATGCTGGGAAGTCACTTTTTTCAGCCTTATGTCTCCTGGGGGTGAGTGTGGGACATTAAAACAGCAACAACAACATCAACATCAACAATAACAGCAACAGCTCCTTGCAGTTTACAGCCTGGATGGAGTAGATAGTTCTAGAAAATAACTGACTATCCATGTGGAAGAATGACTAATCCAGGTAGTCTTGTTGACACATGTCTTCAAACTCATGCTCAGTCATCTACAGTTCTGGTAAATTTCCCATCTTCAAACTGTTGATATTTAATACAAGAAGAGGAAGAGGAGAAGGAGGAGGAGGGGAAGAGGAGGAAAAAGAGGAGGAAGGAGAAAAAGAATAATGTAAACCCATCATAAAACATAATTCCAGGCAGTATAAATGATATCCAAGGTTGAGTCAGGGTGAGTTATAGTCCAATGCTAAGGTTAACTCATTGTGAGTTTTATATTCACACTTTGATATGTCACTTGAAGCAAATTGGGTCTTTTCCCTCCAGCCTCTGTCTCTCTTTCTCTCTTTTTCTAGAAGTCTACCTGAATCAAAGAATTGTTCCTATGACATGACCAGACAGATTTTCCTAGATATAGCTGAATACTCTCCAGACCAAGGCTTTTGTACCCAACAGAGGGAAAAAGTAAAATACCTTTGTATATTTAGTATTTTGATACATAGTTATTTTAGTTATTGGTTATCAGTGTGACAAATAGCAAGGGAAAAACAAGTAAAAGAAGAGGATTGCTTGTTTTGTCTCACAGTTTCAGATATTTCAGTCTGTATTTGTTCAGCCCTCTGTGCTTGAGCAAATCACCATGGCAACATGGACTTGTAGTTGCAGAGATTGTTGTTGAAAACATGAAGCAGAGAAAGAAAGGGAGCCAGCTGGAGAACTGGCCTAATATTCAAAGAAAGTCCCACCTCCCAACACATTTCCTCCAGCTAGGCCACGCCCTATAAAGTTTCAACAACTGTCCAAAGTTGCATCACCAGCTATTCAAAAATTCAAGGCTGCTGGGGATAATTCGCATGCAAATATAACATATAACAATGCATGGCATCTTCCCACCATTTATGGTCTATAATAAATGTTGAGAGTGCCATAAAACAGTACTAGCCTTCACTTTTTGTGGTATGACTTAAGCCAACATGTACTCTCAAAACTTTCACAACAGTAACGTTCTACACCATGAGATCACAGGGGAAGGGCACCATTAAGAAAGAAAGGCTATGCAAGTCTCCACCTGCAATGAGTTACTGTGAAGTAACCGCTGCCAGTAAAACATTAAGTTAGGCAGGGGCAGAAGGGACTTCCATCCCATGGCACATGGGTATGAGTAGATACAGTCCACAAAATTAGAGAGGAGACAGGGAAAGGCAGCTATTTTGATTTAGAGACAAATGTTAATAAATTCATATAATTTAGCTAAAGAGATTCAGCTTAAACATTTTTAGTTTGGGGGTTAGCTTTTCCTTGCAGTTATAAATAACACGAATTGACCGTTTTGACAAATTTAAGCTCAGATGTCAGTAGCAGTGAGTACATTCCCATTGTCATGCAACCCTGTGGGCATTTGCAGTTGAAGAATATGGCAGAAGTTTTCAAAATGTTTCCAACACTGAAGCCTGCTGTTTTATGCTTTACTTTGTCACTTACATTATTATGTAAAAGGTATAACTTTGAAGAGTTTTGTTAATTTACATTCTGCAGATAGCTAGCTAATAGAGGGTATTATGTCTGTAGTCCTAAATCTCCAGAGATAGCTGGAAAACTCTAGAAGCAAAATAATTGAAAATATTCACTACAAATTGTTCCTAAATATACAGTGATTTAACTGAATGAGTTTCCTCTTTATAATGGTGTGAAAGGCATATCCATTAAGTAAAAAATGATAATTTGGATTTTGATCTCCTGAAATGGTGAAAGGTAGTTGCATATTTTCTTAGGATGCCAGAAATGGCCATCAGCCATAACATTGAGTCACTTTCACATCATTACTATGAATGACCATTATTCTGTGGTGTGCTGTGAAGCCAAGTGATGATGTTTAGAAGTTCATGTGCATTACAAACATTGTCAAATGAATGTGTTCAATTTAAGATGCTTCTTTTGGGCACATATCTCATAATACAAAAGTCAAAGACTATCTTGTTCCTGATATTTAGGCATGTGCTATTGGTCCATTAACTTTTGGACCATATTGAACTATGTACACCTCATGCTCAAGTAAAAGATGGATCCTAGCCCTCAGGTTTCATTCTCTCTCCCCACTTCCTTTTCTCCTTCCCTTCCCCTTCCCTTCCTCTCTTTCTTCCTTTCTTCCTTCCTTTCTCCCTTCTTTCCTTCCTTCCTTCCTCTCTCTCTCTCTCTCTCTCTCTCTCTCTCTCTCTCTGTCTCTGTCTCTGTCTCTCTGTCTCTGTCTCTGTCTCTCTGTCTCCCTGTCTCTCTCTGTCTCTCTGTCTCTCTCTCTCTCTCTCTCTCTCTTTTTCTTTCTTTCTTTTCTCTTTTTATCCAAGCTTGGATTGTAGGCCAAGGAATTGTGCAAGATACACTTAAAGTGGGTTTCATCTCAATTAATTGAATCTAGGAAACCCACTACAGATATGCACAGAGGAGACCTCTCTCTTTGGTGATTCTCAAAATGGCCGAGTTGTCACTGTTCACCTTCACACCTGCCTACTCTTAAGTAAGTGTATCCACTGGATAGTACAGATCCTACTTTCTGTTCCATTAAATTTGCAGTTCTTGACTGCAAATAGACAGGTGGCTCAGATGTTAAGAGTACTTGGTGCTCTTTTAGAGGACTTAAGGTCAATTTCCAGCACCCATGTGGTAGCTTATAGTCACCTATAATGTTATTTTAGAGGCTCCAAAGCCCTCTTCTGGTCTCCACAGACACCAGCCATGCATGTGACACACAATTATACATGTAGGCAAAACACACATACATAAAATAATTTAAAAATATAAAGTCACAATTCTTTAAAATATTGTTTTGCATAAGTATCTATAGAGTATCCAATAAGTGCTCATTTCTAAGAGTATAAGTAGTAAATTCTAGAATTCTAGAAGGGTTTTCATGAGAAAGAGGAAGAAAATGTTTATGGTAAGCATAGGTGTTAGCCTCTGACAAGTAGTTTTATGTTTTGTTATTTTGGATTCAAGTCTTTATTTGGCATTGACATATCCATGAATCCAGACAAGGACTATTATTGGAAGTCTTTCTTTCTTGCATATTTCCTACAGAATGCAGAAGACAGTGTTTCTTTACTGGGGACTGGTGACATTTGTGGTCAGGTGACTCTGTTGGAGTCTTGTCTCTACTTGCTGGAAGCTAATAGCTCCCTCTTGAGTGTGAGCAACAGTAGTCTTCAGAAATCTTGTAACATGCAGGTGCTGTAATCTAGCCTGAGGAAACATACAAAGGAATTAGGGCATTTCCAAAACTAACCACAACCCTAGTTACAAAACCCAAAGGTATGTAGTAAGAATAAGTGCCTCTCTCATTGGTAAAACAAGGATATAAATTTACCAAATCTATGTTATTCTGAGGCTACAAGACTTTTCTTGTACTCCCCTTGCTTTCATCCAAGCTCATTTTCACCTCCCAAGTACACCACACACACACACACACACACACATTTATATATATATATATATATAACCTAAAGTCTGGATGAAGCACAGGTTCCCAGAATAAGCCTTATTAACACATATTTATTGATTTTGTTCCCACTATGGTTAATCTTGGTTGCCAAGTTCATTGGCTCTCAATGAACTAATGTTTCTGGGTGGGTCTGTGAGTTAATCCTGGAAGGATTGACAGGTGGGACCTGGAAGACCCTCCCCCAGAGTGGACAGCGCCTTCTCTGCATGTCCCAGATACAGAGATGCATGAGAGAAGAGCAGAGCTGATGGCCCTCTACCTTTACACTCACCAGAGCATTGATCCCTTTCTTGCTGCTGCTGCTGCTACAGAAAGCTAGTGATAATGTAATAGAACAAGGGGGCCATATTCCAGCTCCTGCAAGTAGCAGAATTCAGCACCTTTGGCCATGTGACTCTGGATTTAGAGTGAAAAATAGAAGGGACTACTGGGACAATTGATGCTGGTTAGCTGAAGCTAAGAAATTAATGGTGATTAAGAAGAGACCGGCATCACTGAGGTGAGAGCACAAAGAAGCTGTGTTCCAGAGATAGCCAAGGTTATACCTCGTGTTGCAGCTGTATTTGGTAATGTTTAAGAGTCACCCAGGTGATACTGCTTTTGAAGGCATGAAGGGGTCATAAAGAGCAGCTGAGGCTTGGCACTGTAAGAGGCCATGGAAGTTCATTGGTGAAGATGCAGGCTCAGTTGTAGTTGATGGCCCAGGACTGGAGGGGTCATATAAAGGGTTTGAGGTTTGGTACCATGAAGAGAGCCTATGAGAGGCTATTGGTGAAACCTGGTTGCGGGAGAAGACCCCAGTGTACTTGAGATGCCAGTACCATGGGATTATCACCAAGAACAGCAGCAGCAATGGAGTAGATCAACCTGAGCTTAGAGTGCTACAGAGGGCAAAGCTGGAGAAGTGACACCAGCCCTTTGGAGGAACCCAGAAAGTCATGTGTGGATCCCAGACAGTGAAACAAGAAGCTGTAACATTGAAGTTGCCTTGAAGGCTCGAAGATGTTCGAGATGCCAGACTCCTGGGCTATCTGCTAAGGAAAGTTGGTAACAGGGAGTAGAACTAGCCCAGGAGAAAGAAGTTTGTTGTGGTCAACAAAGATGAAAAAGGACTTGGTGATCTGAAGACCACTTTGACATCAAACAAGGAGATGCAGAGTTTGGAGTTTGCCCAGCTGGTTTCCTGTCTTGTTTTGGGGATTACAGTTAAGTGATCAGACAAATCTTAGAAGAGTCTCAAAGACTCAAAAGTCCTTGAACTTTGGACTTGTAACATTATTAAGACTGCTATAGACTGTGGGGACTTTGGAAGATGGAGTAAATGTACTTTTTTATTATTACTATACTATGGCTAGGCATGGCCCACATAGACTCATGTGTTTGGACACATGAGGAGTGGAATGTGATGGCTTATATATGCTTAGCTCAGGGAGCGACACTATTAGAAAACTGTGTGCTGTTCAAGCAGGTATGGCCTTTTTGGGGTAGGCATGGCACTGTGGATGTAGGCCTTAAGACCTTCATCCTAGTTGCCTGGAAGCCAGTATTCTGGTAGCCCCTTGCCAATGATGATGTAGAACTCTCAGCTCCTCCTGCACCATACCTGCTTGGATGCTGCTATGTTCCCACCTTGATGTTAATGGACCGAACCTCTGAATCTCTAAGCTAGCCCCAATGAAATGTTTTCTTTATAAGAGTTGCCTTGGTCTTGGTGTCTGTCCACAGCAGTAAAATCCTAACTAAGACAGTACCCCAATACAATTTCTTACATTTTTTTTTAACATCACCTCCACTTTGTGCAACCCGAAGGAACTCAACTCATTGCCCTAGTCCATTCACAACTGAGTCCTGAGCAGACTGCCTGCTGATGCTTTGTGTGGTTTGACAGCTGCTTCCCTGTTCTGCAAGCCATCCCTCCTCTAAAAAGACTGAGTTCTTTATCACCAAATACATGACAAAGCATATCTGGTTAGAGGTTCATTTTTTAGAAGACCTTGTTTTGAAAATCAATGGGAAAATATCTAGAGAGAAATCTCGACAGCAGCTAACAGTGTCAAAACAGCTCCAGCTAGGAGGATGACAAAAGCTTTGTCGCAGTGGAGTCCTCAAAGCAGACAGAGCCTGGAGTCAGTCCTCATGACCCCGCACTGACTCATTGACAAACAGCTCATGCTCACCACAGATTCAGACACTGACAAACGTGCTCTGGAGATGAGCTGGGAGATGTCAGACTGTGTTCTTATTTGGAAAATTATTAAACACTTGAATTCTGAAGACTTTGTTTTGTTTGAATCGGAAAAAAAAAAGAAAAGAAAAACAAACCTCTACTCCTGTTTCTGACATTTACTGCACATTATTTTTCAAATATCTGAAACCCCTCCAAATAAAAATAATCATTTAAAGTACATAAAAATTAAAAAAAAATACCTAGACAGGGAACAAATGCCATGATCTACTGCTTTTTGATTATAGATGTTAATGAATGTTTTCTCTATAATATTGTTTTTCAAAAGAAGAGAGTTATTTCCTCCAATAGACATAATCTATATATTTGAAAGTAAAATATAAGTACATCATTTTCCCCATCTCTTTTCTCCCTCTAACTTCTTTCCATGCACCCCATTGTTCCTTGTAACATTCATGGCTTCTTTTCTTCAATAACTGTTGTTACATGTATAAGTATATAAATACAATATGTTCAGTCTTGTTACTGTTACTTGCATGTCTATGATTTTAGGGTTGGCTGATTCATATTGGAAAACCAATTAGGTGGCTTGTGGTAGTATGGTTAGGGGTGGGACCCTGTTACATTACCATCTTGCATGTTAGCATGGTGTTGTATTTAGTCACATCTTTTTTAGGTAGCCATGTTATGGAGGTATCCTGAGTATCACTTCTTTGCTGTATCTGAGCAAATGTGATGACATAATCACATTCTCTGGTTCTCTTGCTCTAAGAATCTTTCTACCCACTCTTCCACGATGTTCTCTGAGCTTAGATACAGGTGTTGTATACCTGTTGAAGCTAGACACTCCCTAGTCAATTGTTTTCTGCATTTTTGACCAGTTGTAGTTTTCTGTAATGTTCTCTGTGTATTGCAAATAAACATTTCTTTGATGAGGGATGAGAGTTACACTTATCTTTGGGTATAAGGAAACTATTTAAAATATGATAAGGAGTTATGTTGGCTTATTAAGGAGGTGGTAGAAGAATCTCCTCTAAGATCCATGATCTCTCTTGTTCTGCAAAGTTAGGTAGGTTTCCAGTGCATTATTTCCCTTTTGCTGAGGTGTGCTTAAGTCCATTGCGCTTAGACAGTTGTTGTTTACTATCAAGACATAAGTGCCACTGTTGCACCTTAGGATTATCTTATCACTGCTATGGATCACAGGTATCACAGCTAGGGAGGCCTACTGGTTACTTTCCTCCTTTGGGAGTTTACATGGCACCTGTATATTCCTGTCTTTTAAATGCAGATGATATAATTTATACTAAAACCAAATCAATTCTCACCTTTTCTTTTCTATTTTTTGCAATATGGACACCAGGTAGTTTTAACTAACTCCATTGTGGTAGATATAGACTATCTTACAGTACAGTACAGTTTATTGTAATCTGTAACTATGCTGATTTAATATCACACTCAACATTGCAAGTACAGTACTTATAAGTGCATCTCATTAGTCTATCCTGTTGTTTCATGAAGCTCCTAGAACCATAGAGGTGAAGAAGGGCACTTTGAACTTCTGTGATCTTCAGCACTTCTGGGCTCTTGTTGTCCTCCTAAGAAATGCAGCCTGCATCTGTCTCCTACTCCTTGTCTAGACACATATTTATTGACAGGAAATTGGTTTTCATAATATTAAGATACTGACCAAACTGACTCTTGAATTGATTTAGTTTGACTGCAGAGTTCTGCCACCGTGTTCCTTTAAGCAGTGATTACATCAGTGTTTTCCTAGGTGAAATTTGCTCAGTTGAACTCTCAATAGGAAGTTGTCAAGTGTGAAGAGAATTAACTTCTCTCTATTGGGCAGTTGAACTGCATCTGTCTTATAAGACAGCTTCTACGTTGGTAAGGGAGCTAACTTCGGGCTGAGTTTTTCTTTTGAATTTTTATCTCAAGAGGTAATGGTTCGGGGAACTGAATTATTTTTATCACATTCACTAGCAAAGAAAAACCTTTACTTCACTTTTCAGCATTCCTTCTGATAAGGTTATTTTCGAATCCCTTTCTATGTGTCTTTTTAGAAGCCAGAGGCCAAGGGAAGCACAGCTTGATCTTGAACTTGATGTGTGATGGTTTTCAGAAACTGGGCCAAGAGTTATTCCTTGAAATATGTGACTGTAGCCAGACTAAGGCCCTCTCTTATGGTAGAATATGACCCTGCTAGGAGCTGGATCTGGGTCAAATGTTGGCCGATGACACACTGACTTCATTATTCTATTTATTTATTTATTTGTCATGAACAGCTCCTGTGAACATACAGTGACAAAAGCCAGAGCAGCACCTGCAGTTATTTCTTCATAGAAGTCCCTAGCAGTGGGTTCTCCCCTTTTCACCTTTCCTTGATTCCCACATGATGACAAAAAGACAAAGAAGTTTTCATGTGGAGTTAGCCTCATGGGTAGATGTCCTGTGATAATTTTTAGGGAGTAGGCAATGGATATACCTGAGCACTTATGATATTCTTACATTGTATGGATCCTCTCCATTGATAAAAATGATAAGATCACACAGTGTACCTTATTATACAAATAATTAGATAAGAAAACCTCCAGAAAAGACTCTATTGTGTATGTGTGTATTCTGCTCCCCCTCCATTTTATTTTTGGAGAACTTCATACATGAACGCTCTGTTCTTATCACTCCTGCCCTCCAACTCCTACTATACCCCCATTCCCCATGTCTTCTTTAATTTTCATTGTACATATATGTGTGTATATAGTATCTACTGATTTTATTTAATATTGCTCATCTGTATATATGTCTAGAGATGACCACATATACAACCATGTGTGTGATTAGACAATATATGAAGGAGCTAAACATTGGGGTGGAGGGAACTGATTTGCCTTCTTTCAGGAACTGTTGGCTACCTGTAACTCTTTGTCTACTGGTGGGACCATTTAAGAAAATTCATCATGTGATCATTGGGGCTGCCAAGTTTAAAATGTACCTTGAACGGCAAGAGGATGAAAACTCAGGCAGGTTTCCCTGTTGATGTCTTAGAATTCCTTCCTTCTTAGGAGTCCTCGGTGTTTGCCTCTGAGCCTTCAACTGATCAGGCAAGGCCCACCTACACAATGAAGTATGAACTGATTTACTTACAGTCAACTAATTACAAATGTCCATCTTATCTACAGATATGTCCAGAGTAGCATAGATTAGTGCTTAAACAGACAAATAGGCACCAGAAATAGACCAACATGATAGAAAATAAATATCAGATGGCTGGATATGGTCATTCAGGTCTATAATTCCATCACTCCAGTTCCAGCCTAAGAAACATATCTAGAAAAAAATAAAACAACAGATAGTTGTTAGAAGTTTAAGCAAAACTATAATCTATACATTTTAGTTTATATCTCACAGATAAACTGAGGTTCTGGGGAATTATGTCATGTCTGAAAGGCCCTACAGCATCTCAGAGATGTAAGAGAGATTTGAATTCATCTGTAATTACTCTGAAGACCTCAGTGTGTTTATTACCTCATAGCAGACTGATGCATATGTTTGCCACCACTCACTCAGCTTTCGCCTGCTTTCTATGAATTCCTGCAGAGCTCATGCCAGAGCAGTGGAAACCTGTCCCATGCCAGAGTAGAGTAGTGGAAACCTGTCCCAGACAACCTTTTGTTGCTGTAAGAATCTGAATGGTCAGGCATGGACCAACTGAGTCAGAGAGGAAGGTAGTAGCTATTGCAGATAACAAAATGTCCAAATTTTGTTTCTGTCCTCTGATGATGATGTGAATAGGTTTGTCTGGAACAGACTGATGTGTTTGAATGCTTGGCCATAGGGAGTGGCACTATTAGAAGGTGTGACCTGACTGGAAGAGGTATGTCTCTGTTGGAGGAAGTGTGTCACCCTGTAGGTAGGCTTTGATGTCTTCCTATGCTCAGGCTCTGCTCAGAGTGGAAAGTAGTCTCCTACTGTTTGCCTTAGTTAGGGTCAAGATGTAGAACCCTTGGCTCCTCTAGCACTGTGTCTGCCTGAATGCTACCATGCTTTCCACCATGATGATAGTGGACTAAACCATTGAAATTTTAAGCCAGCCCCAATTGAATGTTTGCTTTTGTATAAGAGTTGCCTTGGTCATAATGTCTCCTCCCAATAATGAAACCCAAACTAAGACAGGTCCTAATTTTAAAAGTCCTGTGCCAAAGATGGAAACAGTTCAAGGGCTAGCTGAGGTTGGGTCCTAGATGTGCTGAGCCTGAGAGAAAAAGTGATAGCCACAACAGTGTGTCACAACAATTCACATTGTGTATCTGGGAGGAGTGGACTAGAGCAATTGGAAGCCTGGTATGAAATCCAGGCTGCTTGTCCAAGTCCCTCAGCAGCAGTGCAAATGTACACTTCTGACCCTATTGCCCATAGTGGCCTTCTCAAGCCTTAGTGAGCGCTTAGGCTTCCGCTTCCTTGGCTGCTGTTGTGTAAGTTGTAGACCCACTTCCTGTCTGTCACTTGTTGCTGGTGTTATGATCACTGGGCTGGGAAGCAGTGCATGATAAACAGTACTTTCTGTTTTTGCTTTATATATGCTCAAGCATTTACACGAAGGCTATTAAATATCTCACAAATCATTCCTTCATGAAATAAGGGGCTAAAGTTATATCTTGTCTGTAAGAGAAAATTGGCTGAAAACATTCAACTCAGATATTCATAAGAAACACAGACTTATTGGCCTTCACTTTTTATCTTATCTGACAAGAATTGCATTATGCTCATCCACCATCCACACAATGAACTAAACCAGCTGCACGTTTCTATTTCAGAGCAAACCGACCAAGACCAAACAGACTCACAGGCAGAACTACAGAGAGGCCAGACAGTGAACAACAGGCTGCTGACATTTCTGAGATTAAAACCTAACACGATTTCTTTTTACCTTCTTTTTTTTCTTTTCCCCTCCCTTTCCCCTCTCTTCCTCCTTCACTTCTTTCTGCCTCAGAGCACATAGAATTCGAGCCCTGCACACACTGAGCAAGGAGCTCTATCACAGAGCTACCGCTTCAGTTTCCCATAAGGAGTTTTAAAGAACAAAACCACAAATCCACACAAAACATTTTTTTGAAATTAGTCCTGTGTATTGGAATTTTAGTGCTGGATGTACAAATGCACACACACACACACACACACACACACACACGCACGCACTCACACATTTTGTTCCTTTTATTCTTCCCCAGTCTTAAAAGTTTCCTTGCTCTTCTTTAAACAAGCTCACTGTGCCCCTGCCTTGGGTCTGAGTATGTGCTGCCTCCTCCTCACCTTTAGTTCTCTGCTTAGAGATTACAGCAGTGAAACTCTCCCCAGTTTCCTTTGGAACATAACCTGCTGTTCTTTACACCAAACCCGTTCTCTTTTCTTCGTCTTTGCTTTTTGATCCCCAGAGATTTTTTTTTTTTTTTTTACAATGGATGTAATGCTTCTTCCTTTATCTCTTATCGTTCTTATTAGAATAAAGTGCGTAAGGGTTGGGCTCTCTGGGGGATCCACAGAGCCCACAAGCCACAGGCGACATACACAAGATGCTCAGTCCGTACTTGTTGAATGAACCAAAGATGTTGGTAAAGACTGGTTTACATAGCACTCGAAACTCTTCTTTGGTTGCTCAACTGATAGTTTAGTTCAATTTATTTATATAATGGTGTGTGTGTGTGTCATAAGTACCAATGCATGAGTGGGCATATCAGAGTCAACTTTGGGAAGTCACTTTTCCTCTTCCACCATGCACTTTAATATCGATGAGGGCTTTGTCAAGGCCACCACAGTGGGCCAGATGGACTGGTTCTTCCTTATGGCTGTGATGTTCATCACCGGAGCTGACCTTTATGCTGCTCGGATTCCTGAGCGCTTCTTTCCTGGAAAATTTGACATATGGTTCCAGTCTCATCAGATTTTCCACGTCCTGGTGGTGGCAGCAGCTTTCGTCCACTTCTATGGGGTGTCTAACCTTCAGGAATTCCGGTATGGCCTGGAAGGTGGCTGTATGGACGACTCTCTTCTCTGAGCCTTCTTGCCTGAGGGGTGGAGGAGGAAGTTCCCAAGTGCTTTTAGAAATAACTTCTTTGCTGAAGTCCGAGGAAGAGTCTGAGCTGTCTGTTACTAGAAGAAACCTCTTAGAGAAGTCAGTACCAGTCAGGCTTCAGCTCGTTGTCACAGCCTCCGGGCAGTCCACTTCCCGTGTGCATTCCCAGCATTCACTTCAGCGAGGCAACTGCTGCTCCTTCACAGGGAGGACATGTTGAGATTTTAACCATTCCTCCAGCCATTTGGGAAAAAAAAATTACTAACTGGGATTCTTCAGAAATTATGTTTTGTTTTTTTCTTGAAGAAAATATCCCTCCCTTATCCCCATCCTTACTTTGTAACCTGGCTGATAATGGGCCATCCATTTTTGTAGCACACTTTTCAGAAATAATTATAACCTGGTCCTATCTTTCTAGGACAAACAAAGCCATGCCTTGATGTAGCCCGGCTAACCATGGAAGTATGTGTCCAGGCTTCAAGTAACTTGAGTTTAAATCCTTTTTTTTTTCTTGGCAGAGTAATGTAAAATTAAAATGGGGAAGATATTTAATATTTAATGCTAAGCTTTAAAAAGAAACGTGCTATCACTGCTATGTGTTATTGATTCAGAGACTATGGTGATAATAAAAGAAAGTACAGACAAAAAAAAATTAAACTTAATTCACTCGGATCAGGCTTGACAGCAAACATTACCTACTGAGAGATATCTTGCTGGTCAGGTTTCAATCTTCGTAAAGTTTTTGTAAACTGTAAAGTAGATAAGCCCTTGGTAAAGGTAAGTGGCCACCCACGCAGTCAGCAACACACTATCGATTTATAACCAACAGGTAAAGTGAACAACATGGAAAGCATAATTATTCACTTATGGTAAACAATAAAAAGAGAAGAACTGTCAGGCTTAGAGCATGGCGCTAAAGTAAATAAAACAGCATTTTACCATTAGGGTCCTGCAAGCATGTGCACATGGATCCTCTTTATCCATGATACATGTGTACATTTTCTGATCTATAACAAAATATCTAAGATGTGGGAGAGCTAGGAATAGAAGACTGGGAGAGCAAATGGAAATCAGTGGGAGTGAGGGTGGGGGAGCTATCTCTAGGACATTGCCAGTGACCTGGGATGGGGGAAGCTCCAGGGAATCTATAAGGGTGACTCTAGCTGAGACCCCTAGCAGTGGAAGATGCAGAACCTGAACTGGCCATCTTCTATAGCCAGTCAATACTTCTAGTGTAAGGATAAGGACATTCACCCACCCACCAAAATTTCTGCCAAAACTTTGTTCTTCCTACAAGCAGTGCAGGGGCAAAGGTGGAGCAGAGACTGAGGGAATGGCCATCCAATGACTGGCCCAGCTTGAGATCTGGTGGGCAAGAACCAATCTCTGACAATATTAATGATATTTTGTTAGGCGTGAGGATAGGAGCCTAGAATGACTGTCTTCTAAGAGGCTCCACCCAGCAGCCAACTGAAACAGATGCAGAGACCCAAAAGCAAACATTAGACAGAGCTCAGGGAGCTTTTGTGGAAAAGTTGGGAGAAAGACTGAAGAACTGGAAGAAATACGGACTCCATAAGAACATTGGCAGAATCAACTAACCAGGACCCGTGGGGGCTTCCAGAGACAGAACCACCAACCAAAGTACCAGCATGGACTGGATCTAGACCTCCCACACATACGTAGCTGGTATGCAGCTTGGTCTTCATGTGGGTCTCCCAACAACTGGAGTAGGTGGTTACCCAACTCTGTTGCCTGCCTGTGGATCCTCTTTCACTTACTGGGCTGTCTTGTCTGGCCTCAGAGGGAGAGGGTGTACCTAGTCATCTAATAACTTGAGGTACCAGAGTGAGTTGGAACCTAGGAGGGACCTCCTTCTTCTCAGAGGTGAAAGTGAAGATGGGATGGGGGGAGAAGCCATCTGAGTAAGGAACTGAGAGGAGAGGAGGGGTGTGATTGGGATGTAAAATTAATGGAAAGAAAGAAATGAAGTTTATCTGGCTTACATTTTGGCAGCTCTGCTGTTTAAACAATATGGAATTGATTGCCTTTTGACTGAATCACAAGATGGAAAAGAAGAGAAAGGGGAGTTAGCTGCCGGCAGAGTAGCCTATGCATGGTCTATATACCACAGTAACAACCCACTCAAAAGGTGAAGCTTGCTTCTTTAAGACTAGCATTGGCATCTTCTAAGTATAGAAGATGCACAGAGAACATCTTGCTTCCTACTAGGTCCCAGCTCTCAGTGTGCTACCTCTTAGAATGTATCCCCCAGGGATTGCAGCGAAACCACTAACACTTATCCCGACTCCATGTTGTTAGCACTCTTGCTTCGGAGACAACATTTTGAAACTGCATTGTTTTGTCTGTACATAATATCTGGCCTATTTGCTCAGTTATATGCTATAATGCTGCCTCCTATTCAACTCTGTATAAGAAACAGATGTTCACAGAACTTCCTGTAACTCAACTTGAATGAACTGTTTCGTGATTATTTTGTAGACTGCTCTATTTCTGTGAGTCAAGATACCATAACCAGTTTCTTTCTTGCTGTAACTCCAGTCTCAAGGTCTAGTACAAAGCAGGCTCTGGATTAAAATTAAAAGACATGAAATTAGAAGAATGACCATGATCTTGGAAAAGGTATCTGTAGATGTACAAGGGTTCCTTTTTGGAATTTTTTTAGGAAGCGGTCATTATCTTACATGGAATCCTCTAATTTTATTTTGAAATTTATTCCCAGAAATGCCATTTTACCGATTGATTTATTTCACTAAATTTCATTTTTGTTCTTCCTAATGTAAGTAGAAATGTGGCTTTTAATATTTTAATTTTAATGCTGTCTTACAGTTAAAGGGCCTCATTCACTTAAGCCCATTCCCAAAAGCATACATTAAATCTGGTATCAGGAAAGAGCATTGCTAGGCTGGAATTTCCCCTAACAAAGACCCAAAAATATCTGCTATCAGCTATGCCTAATCCAGCACCTCAGTTATCCACACATTACAGCTTCCTTCTCACCAACAGTAAAATGTAGCTTTTCTTGGAGTAGAATGTAGGTTGCTATTAGGTTAAAAATATATTCTGGGTTGGACAATGGGTATTTGCATATGTCCCTGGGAGACAGTGGCATGTAGCTGTGACTTGAGTAAGACATAGTTGTCACTGTAAAAGTACAGCCAGAGAGGCCAATGCACCATGAGAGGTGTTTTTACCACTTAACTACCAATCCCTGAAGCTTGGAGAAGAGCGTGGAGCTTGGACCTTTCCCAGTACTCCTTTGCTCTCCAGATAACCCCAGCCAGAGAAGCACATTATTGCCAATGGCATCCATTAAGGTTGTTATACATTAATAATATCTCGAAAGTAGTGATATCCTAGGAGTTACATGGTAATCTTTTGGATTATCTTTATGGTACCTTCAAAAAGCAAATCTTAGAGAAAATGATCCCCGCTTTGTGGTACCTGGATAGCTGTGGTTGGTATTGATGAGTTAATCCCTTCCTGTAAGCTACACCCAGAAGCAAGGCAGCATGGAAAAGAGTAAGAGTAAAGGGGAGGAAAGATCTTTTTATGATGCTTGTTTGTATGCATTTATGTATGAGTGAGAGCATGCACATGGGGATGTGCATATAAATATCGAAAGATAATCTCGTGTCAATCCTTGCCTTTCACTTTGTGTACTAGGTGGTTTTGTGTGTCATCTTGACACAAGCTGGAGATATCACAGAGAAAGGAGTCTCCCTTGAGGAAATGCCACCATGAGCTCCAGCTGTAAGGCATTTTCTTAATTAGTGATCAAGGGTGGGAGGGCCCATTGTGAGTGGTGCCATCCCTGGGCTGGTAGTCCTGGGTTCTATAAGAAAGCAAACTGAGCAAGCCAGAATGGTATGCAACAAAACAGGTCTTTTCATCATGCCTCTCAGAATAATGTACCACGCGAAACTTACCAATTGTTTATTTCTGGAAGTTTTCATTTGCTATATTTGGACCACAGTTGGTTGTAGATAACTAGATAACTAAAACTCTAGGAGAAGCAGAATGAAAAATTCATTGTGATATTGAATATTCATGTTGTAGGACACTGGAGAGGGGGATCTATTAAAGGTGGGTGCTCAGCACAGGTGCTGTCTCAAAGCTAAGAGAGTCCATTCACTTTTGGCTTGCCCATATTGTCATAAGCATGGAAACTCGGGAAAGAATTGCAGCAGATGAACAAATGGAAGTGGGTGAATCATTGAGACTGTTCAAACATGTGGAGGAATTCATGTGGAATTCAGGCCTCTCCACCAGGCCCCAGACTCTAACAAGTGAGTTTCACAAGGAGCAAATCTGGATGTGTTCTTTAAGGAACTCAAAGTTTATTCTTACCAAAAGAAACGCCTTTTCTTTTTTAATGGTGAAGTCACATAGCACAGATTTTACTTACAAAGACCTAGGAACGTTGATAATCCCTACCACATATTGTTGAGTGGGGTCAAATTTGATTGTGAGGTATGTTAGAACCCTGCTTGGCATACACACAGAGAGACATTGTCACTGTTGTTATGACAGGTGGCATGTACAAAGACAATTCTATTGAGAATCATTGTACATGGGTGTTCCTTCTCTTTACACAGTTGCTCTCCACATACTCAGTAAGAGCACAGAAGCTGCTTGCCATTTGTTTCCCATTTTCATTCTGTTTTCACTGTGTTTTATTTTTTTTCTGAATATTCAGTTTTTCAATACACCTTGAAGACATGAAAATGAATGAATCATGACATCTCCTTTCATTACAATGGCTTCTGAATAAGTTGCCTGTACACTGTATCTAAAGTTTGAGTGACATGAGAATCTATTCTGTGGAAATGTGACTTATGAAGCAATTCTTTTTATATAAAATAGCAGATGTCTATGTAAAGAACTAGACAAGTGACTTTGCCACGTAGTTTTATTCTTAGAAAGAATTGTCTCCTGAGGCTACGATACATTTAGATCATGAACTAATCGGACAATAATGTTCACTCAGAAAAGTATTGGACATTTTAAAATATTGATTGGGTTGGGATGATAGATAAGCTAGTAAACTACATTCTGTACAAGCATGTGGACCTGAGTTCAACCTTTCTAAAGTAGTCAGTCAAGATGAATACCTTCATTTACATGGACAGACATGTACATTGTATTTAATACCACAATTCATTTGTCTGGATAGATATGTGTTATCAGGTAAAAACACTAGCCCTCAGCATTGGCTCATTTCTTTGATCCACACCTATTCTGGACACCATGTAGAATATTCTATTCATTGTTAGCTCATTCCATCTAAATCTCAATTTTTGCATGTTTGTATATATGTGCTCAAATGTATGACTGCCTGAGTATGTGTGAGTTGTGAATACACATGAATTTGCATATATGGGAAGACCAGAGGTCAATCGCAAATATCATTTCTCATGAACTACCCACATTGTTTTTGGAGACAAGGTCTCTCCCTTTTATCTGGAACTCACTTATAGCCTGCTGGCCAGTGAGCTCCAGAGATCTGCTTGACTCTGCCAGCCAGAACTGGCATCATATGCCTGTACCACCATTTCTAGTTTTTTTTTTTTATTGTTGTTGTTGTTTTTTGTTTGTTTTTTTTTTTTTTTTTTTTTTTATGTCTGTTCTGGAGGTTGAACTCAGGTCCACATGTTTGTACAGATAGTTTACTAGCTGATCTATCATCCCAACCCAATCAATATTTTAAAATGTCCAATACTTTTCTGACTGAACATTATTATCCAATTAGTTCATGATCTAAATGTATTGTTGCCCCAGGAGACAACGTCCAACTTTCTGCTTTCAAAGAGTTTATAGGGTAAAAAAGAGACAGACAGATAATCCTGGTTATGAAGAAAACAGAATGGCTACAAAAGGGGACAGAGGAGGGATACAGTTCTGACTGAGAAAGCTACAGTCTTCTCCTCAGGTCCTTTGGTGATGTCTGAAGGAATGAGCACATTTCCATACAATAAGCAAGAGCATGATCTATCCCCATGACCATCAGGAAAGCAAGCTTGTGTCCTGTGTTCATACCATGGTGAGGGGCTCAGAGGAGGTCTCTGAGGCATGTTCACAGGGCGTGAATTGGGAATAGTTGACCCTTCTGATCTGCTTCCAAAGAAATCATCAGAAAGAGTGATTAGTAAGGAAGTTCAGAAAGGGGACTCACGTCTCATCTTGTTTTATGTCTGTGGATTTTAGTCAGAGAAGATTAAAATGTCTATGTTTCAAGCCACAGAGACAAGTCCAGAGCTCTCATTCACTTATCACAAACAGCCAAATACATGTGAGAAAATGATGTCTGTCTACAATTAGAAGTTACTGATGATGGCTCAAAAGAGAAGCCAAGCAGGAGGAAGCAGAGCTGTGAGGTACCTGATGGTTGTCCCTGTGCCAGAGAAGGCAGAGATTCCCAGCACGTTTGTGCAGTCTCAAGCCTTTCCTTGGACTTATTGTTTCTGCTTTCTTGAAGGTATTCAGGATTAGGCTAAGGAGCAACTCGATCCACAAACATTCCTTTGGAAACTTGTCTTGGAATTGTCCTGGTGAAGATTATATAAGCTTCTTGGAACACACTGAAAACCAAAGGCTAGAATTTGGGACCCTCTGAGATTGGTTTGGAGATGACAGTGGTCTGTGGCAGACTCCCTTCTTTATCATCCACCATGTGCAGAACCTAGATGAGATTTATGAGAAACACAAGCCGAACATGTCTCTTTCAATATTGTTCAGGAATGCAGCGTTTGGCTGGCATGGCCTTTGCATGTTGCCAGGTCCTCCCCACCACTGTCACTTCAAGAAAAGCAAGTTGATTCTAGCCAGACGCAGCCCTCAGATTCCTTTAGCTGTTGAGTCACTATGTTCTTGTCAGAAGGAAACATTTTTTTACATCTCCTAATTTCCAAATAGCCATGGTATAATGTGATAAAATACCCTGGCTGTGGGAAAGAGTACCAAGATGGCCCCTGACCCTCTCTGTGTATTTCTGTTTCTTGGTGTGATTCCTCTTGTCTTATGTAGACTGAACCCAGTACTCTGATTCTAAGCAAGAGCTAGAAATAGTAGGGTTTCAGTTCAGAGAGATGAAGTTTCAAAGCCCTGTGATGCCTGCTGCTGTTCTGTACTTTACTGGCATGTTCACTGACCCCATGAATCCCCTCATTTACTTGCTCCGTGAAGAGGCCCAGATAGTAAGAAAGTGAAGGAAAACTCTGGCCAATGTGCATAGGAGGTTCTTAATCCAAATGTCTTCAAGGAACTGATTTATGTCAACAACGATGCTTGGGAGAGAGCTTGAAGCAGGCTTCTTTATTTGTGCATTGATACAACTATATAGCTTGGGAAAGCTCCTACTCTCACTAGAAGATCCAGCTGAGCCAGACCTGGAGTCCTGATCTGTTCTGTTGAAATGGGATATGGATCTTGTTTCATGCCCCTCAGTTCTATAGTATTGTGTTACCCAGACATGACTAATTAGGTCTTTGATTATAGAAATAGCACTGCTTTGGGTGGGGCACATTTTCGGAAAGTGAATCCATATATGCATTAAGGTCTGTCTGAGTCATCAACCCGGGTAAGGACTGTGTTAGAGCTGTCCTTCACGCACTGCTTGTAATAATTATAACAACCCAACATGGGTCAGTTTGATCACATTTTGAAAGATGGTGATGATATATGTGTTTTACACACACACACACACACACACACATACACACACACACACACACACCACACCACACCTTAAAACATATAGTTAGAACATGGTTGAGGCTGAAACATAAATCAAAGTGTCTTCACTCTAAAGCTGGGCTTATTTCTCAATATGAGGCAGGGGACAGGCCTGGAGAGGGTGGAAAGCAGGTTCTCTGAGAACTTTCCTTTCTTGAAGATCATGACAACTTGGAACCTAACATAGCGGTACTGACCATGAAAACACAGCCTTATTCCTTACAGACTGTGTCTATAATGGGCTAATAAGTGTTTCATTTTCCAAGCAGGCTCTACTTGAGGGTCTTCTGTGGTGATTAGCAAGGAATCCTGTGACGTTAGAATCCAGTGTTAGGTTGTTTTAATGAAGCTAAAAAATGAAACAACAAAATGTCATGAACAATGACTATATGCAATAAAAAACTCTAGAGACAAAGAAGAAATCATACCATCTAACACTCCACATTTTGATACTGATAGTGTCTCATGGGTGGACCTCCATCATCTATAACTGAGATCTGTCAAAATGGACTTTGCTAGGCAAAGCTTATTCCACAAGTTTGGAATAGTGTAGATGAGCGGCAAGTGTTTCTGTTTGATGGAGAACAGCAGATTATAGAAAATGGGATAATGTTGTGCCTTAAGAAGGTGAGGCTGGTCCTAGATGCTCCTGTGGTGTCTAAAGCTGGGCTGACATTTGCAGAGTGGATTTAACTCTGCAAAGAGACTAAGGTTGTCTGACAAACTCCAATATGAGACCATAGTCTGTCTCCAGTCATTAGTTCATTAACTTTTCCAATAGCTTTTCTATCTCCATTCTTGGAAGGAAATGAGAGGGCATCACTGCTCATGGGGCCCCTGCAAAGCACAGCCTGTTAGTATTGCAATACTTTCTTCCCACATTATTGAAGGGCATTACAATTAACTGACAAAGTTACCATCTCTCATTGGAGGTGACTGAATTCCTTAGAGGCTCCCTGTTTGCTCAGTCTTCACAGAGTTTTCAAGCAAACCACTACAGATTGGCTGGCTCTAGCCACATCACTCAAAACGGGTTGGTGAGACTGAAGAAATTCTTTTTACTTAATTTAGTTTCAATTAATTTAACTCTAAATGCACAGATCTAGATATTGTTATTTTATTATATGTTTTCAAAATTTAATTTGGGCTCATTTGGATAGGATAGTTTCCAAGTCTCGTGCTCCAAACTAAAAATAAATTGTACATATCCAGCCAATTTTCAGGAAACCCCGAGGCTCACTCTATCATTCACGTTTCATAGAGCAGAAATTTAGCTCTCAGGGGTAAAGTATCCTTCCTCAAATCACTTAGGTGAGAGATGGGATTAAAAAGTCAGTGTGGTGACAGTTCTATTTCATCATGCAAAGAAAAGCAAAAGGCTTATTCAGGAGAAGAGGGGAGGAATAATGACACAAGATAGTTATGACATGGTTCTTGTTCTCTGGCAGTAGGGCCCAACTTTAATTCCAGCACTCAGGAGGCAGAAGCAGGAGGATCTCTGTGCATTTGAGGCCAGCCTGGTCTACAAAGGGAGATCCCAGACAGTCAAGACTACACAGAAAAACCTTGTCTCAAAACCAAAACCAAAACCAAAACCAAAACAAAAACCAAAACAAAAACCCACCATTCTTGTTATAAGTTCTTTCACTTTATTGATCCTTGTAAACAAATTAGCCATAGCAAAAGTTAGTTCTTAAATAAACAAAATCAAATTTTACATCAAATATTGTTTTCCTCCAATATACATTACTTTTGGAAATAATCAGTTAACTTTAGACATCCATGATCTAACCATTTCTGTTATTATGACACTAGTAAGAGCAGTAAAATCCTTCATCTATTGTAAATATATAGGTTTGTGCTATGCCTTAGGGCAAGCCATAAACAACTCAAAGAGAGAGAGTGTGTAGACAGAAATGGTTTCCGTGCAGGCAATATTTATAGAATGTCAGAGGCAGGTGGTATATGTACATTAGTGTTGAGATGAACATTCGATTTTGGCAGAAAATGCCTCTCTATTTTTCTTTAGAAATGTGTAGTGGATTTGCAAACAACATTCTCAGATCACCGTGACTTTGGCATTGCAAACTATTGCTGTAGTGTAGTGGAAACTAATCACATTTGCTGAAGAAAAATAAATCAAATTCCATGTACTGTTAACACTATGCCAATACTTCATACTAGGCAGGAAGCCTCTTACTAGAACAGACAGGACCCCTGAAGGCTTCACATCTTCAAAGCTAAGATTATTCTTGCCTAAGCCAAGCAAGTCACTCAAAACAAACCCAGCCTGGATACTCTCTGTAGACCATGTTCAGTCAGACCCACACATTTCTACTAAAGATATTTGATACAATAAAAGGCATTATTTATTCATTTTAACTTCCTCAACTCCAAGCTCAGATTCCCATAACTTATATTGTAACATATTTCTCTTGGTTATTTATCAAGTGTCTTAGTGTCATTTTGGAATGTCACTGAATTATAATCATGATACTGGATTGAGTGTTTAAGGTTTTCTTTTAAAGTGATCTAAAGGTCTGACCATCTATTCCTAGTGTTTGGCAAACAGTTTTAAAGTATACAAAAAGACCCATGTAAAAATATGAATGTTAGGGCCACTTGAAGTAGAACATGGAACACTGGAGTTTTTTATTGACTGCTTTTACATTTAAAGGTAAGCACTTCACAAAAACTAGTACTCAGGCAAAAGGCAGCCCTGTGCCTTCTTGCCTTTCCCATTAATTATATAACTTTTCTGAAAGATTAACATTTATAAAATGGAAGAAATGGATTTATATTTGAGCATTCATATTCCGTTTTTGAAAAGTCTTTTGTATATGGTTAAATTACACATTTTATTACTGATATAAAAACCCTGGGAATATTTGGGTTCTCACCTTTTAATTCCACAGTTGAAGCAACCTTCATATATCAGTGACTAAAGCCATGTGGGTTTTTAAGAGGGGTTAGTAATGACTATGGAGATCTTAGCTCCCAGAAACTGTTGGGCCCCTTTGATCTTGCTTAAATAGTCAAAGTCAGTGGATAAGATTGATTTGTTGCTCTCATTGCTTCAGACACAGCTAATCACACCTACCTAAAACAAAAGCAAAAGTTTGATCCATTTTTCATTTTAATCATCCTTTCTAGAATATTTCTTTACTACACCGACACATTTTGTTTGGAATCTTGATGGAAGGGCTTCATAAAGCTTCATAAAGCTAGTCAACAGTAAAGTTGCAACTAGTTTTTGTTGTTTGCTTGCTTTGTTTTATTTTACAAACATACTTTGGAGATGGCATGCATTTGATATACCCATACCAGTAAGACTTTGATATCATCTATGACATCTTTGCTTGTCTTTCTTGTAAAGCAAATTTCACAAGAGAATCACAGCAATATATTTGGTTTTCCAGTGCACATTAAAGTTAAGTTCAGACTGTACTATAGTTTGTTAAGTGTCTTCAAAGCAATGTTTACACACTCATTAAAATATTTCATTGCTTAAAAATAGCAAATAGCACCCAGGCATTCAGCAGGTCAAAGTCTTTTTGGTGGGGGTGGGGGTGAAGTTGCTGGTGATTAGACTGGTGGTTGTTCAATCTGGAAGACTGTTAGTTCTTTCAAATAATATGACAGTGAAGTTGCTACATGGGTTGAAACTTCTCTTCACAAAAGGGTTCTCTGCAGCATAGGATGCTGCTTGGCAGCTTTTGATGCAAGATGTTTCTTTTTTCAAAGTTGTAATTTTTTCCAATTCCACTGCTGACTTGTCAAGTCACTTAGAAATACTCTAAACCCTCTGCTGTCACGTCGTCTCTGCCTACAGCACCGTTCACCAGGAGCGTGTTTCACCAGAAGAACCAAAGCTTCTTTCATTGCTCACTATAAGAAGCAATTGTTCCTCTGATAGTGATATCATAAGGCATAGCAACTGAGTTGCACCTTCAACTCCTTCATGGGTTTACCATATCTGTAGGTACTTCCTCCACCAAAGCCCTAACAAAGGCAACGTTATATATGAGTCTACTTCCTCCAAATGTGTACTAATACTGACCTCTTGACTTCCTCTCATGAGTCATGGAGCTACAATCGTAGGTTCTTTCCAGGACTTTGCCAAGCCCCCAAAAGTTCCCATTTCTGTGTCCATTATGACCTCTAAAAAGGCAGTTATTAAATAATGAGACTTAGAAGTTGAAGTTAACCATAGTCTAAGGGACAGAGTAGGACTGGAATCATTCATAAATATGAAACATCCTTTGTCTCTTTGTACATCTCCATCAGAGCACTTGGACTATCAGTACATTGTCAACGAGCAGTAAGGTTTTGAAAGAAACCTTGTTTTTCCCTGAGCAGTCTCAACACTTGGTTTAAAACATTCATTAAACTACATCAAAAAATAGACCTGGTTGTTCTATTTATAGATGATAGGCAGAGCAAACTTTGCATATTCTTTAGAGGGCTAGGATTTTCTACTAGAAAATGAACATTGAACATTGGCTTCATGTGAAAGTCACCAATTGGGTTATAAACACTAACAACAAAGCCAGGCTGTCTTTTGAGGTTTGGAATTAAGATGGCTAGTTTTTGTCACTGTGGAAGTTCTAGAAGGCAAGTCCTTCCACAGTAGGGTCTTTCATTTATATCAGGTAGTCATCTTATATGTGATCCTAACTAGGTCTTTGGGAGAATAGGTAGCAACCTCCATTGCAGGGACCAAGGCTTCATTTTTTCCCCTTTGTTACTACAAGGGCAGCTCCTTTCCTTCACCTCAGGACCTGATCGCTACTCTTCTCAATCTTTCTCTTACAACATGCAAGCTATGCTTATGTTTTTTTGTTTGCCTCTGCCAGCCTTTGTAGAATGAAGAGTTAGGTCCTAGCACTGAATCAAGTTTTATGACTTGTGGCAATGTGGTTGTTTTGATCTGCTGCACATACCACTGAAGAGCTCCTCTTGTAAACAATGGGTCACTGTTCTCTTTCTTTTCTATCATTCCTGTGTTTGGAGAGAGACAGTTTTAGTTTCCTTTGAGAAGGCCTCATCTGCGTTTATGGCTTAACTTACCAGCTGGCATATGATGTTGGCCTTTCAGCCTATGCTGGATTTGAAAATGCTTTTGTCACCAGGATGAGTCATTTCCAGCTTTGAGTTAAAGCAAGAATTATATGATTCTTTTAGCACGAGCACTTAGAAGTCATTGTTGGCTTATTAATTGGCCTAATTTCAATGTTGTTCTCTGAGTAGGGAGAGAGAGAGAGAGAGAAAGAGAGAGAAGGGAGGGATGGAGCTTTTCAGTGGAGCAGATATGGCACACATAATATTTACCAATCTACTAATCTCATCATTCTATATGTGCAGAATTCATGACATATTCAAACAAAAGGCTACTATAACAACACCATTACTGAACACAGATCATCATAACAGGCATAATAATAGTGAGGATGAAAATGTTTTGAATATTGTTGAGAATGACCAACATACAATACAAGGATAGGTAGTGCGCTCATAGTGTTAGGAAAATGACACTGTTTGATGCAAGGTTACCACAAATCTTCAATTTGTTAAAAAATGCAACACTGGCAAAGTGAGAAAGGTCAAAGTGCAACAAGATGAGGTATGCCTGTGCCAGAACCAAAGTCCTCCCTGGTTACTTCCATCCAGGGCCCCTGATGTTGCCAGGCACAGAGTGGGCTCTAAGGCACTTAATATATATTTGTGGATAAATGAAATAACGAACTGTTCTAGTTCTCCTAAAGCTATATGCAATACAGCTCTTTCCTGATGTAGATCAGACTATCTTCTGTTCTTCTGTATTCCAGGCTCAATACTGAAGTTGCCTTCAGCTTGTCCTAAAGCAGCATGATTATCAGAAGGCCTGCCAATTATACTGTATTAATCTGACTGTGCTTGGGTGGATCCGTAGATCACTTCATCTATGACTTCAGAGAACTAAGCATAATTCTCCACCTAGCTCCAAGCAGGGTAAGCCTGCTCCACATGGATATTCTGCCTGAGATATTATCTGACCCTAGCCAGTAGACAATCATTTTTGTGCATGTTTCTAAATTGAGGGATTTTGTTCTAGGTAAAATTGCTAATTGTCACATATTCTGCTCTGGGAGGAGGAATATTTCCTTGAATTTCCAGGATATGGAGGGGGTGGAGAGCGCTGGGCTGAGGCTTGTGGGGCTGGAGAGTATGGCGGCGGCAGGTCTGTGCAATATTCCATCTCGTGATCATAAGTATAGGGGGGTGGCGCCACTGAAAAAGACAAGACATAAATCAGGCATTTAGTAAATACCTTAGTGGCTGTGTAAAACTATTGTGCTAGACACTTTGAGGGTGGAAACACTTTTTGCTTTCAAAACTAGTGATATTTGCCTAGAGTGTAGGCAGGTATGACTAAATAAATGAGTTCTCTATAAGGCAGTGCCTTGGGTAAAGAAGGTGTTTGGAGTTGGGCTTAGAGAAAGTCCCTTACAAGTATGATGCTGAAGAGGCAGAGAGTGAGGAAGCAGGGGGTAATTCAAGTGTGGCTAGAAGTAGCACAGGAGCAGGAGAGTGTGTGGATTTCAGCAGAAAGTGTGGGGAAAGTGAGAAACGGAAAAAGAGGCTGAGGAATAGCGTTCATTATCCCCTTGATGAGCTTGGTGAGGAACAGGGTTCACTATCCCCATGCTAGGCTTGGTGAGGAACAGGGCTCAGTATCCCCATGCTGGGCTTGGTGAGGAACAGGGCTCAGTATCCCTATGCTGGGCTTGGTGAGGAACAAGGCTCAGTATCCCCATGCTGGGCTTGGTGAGGAACAGGGCTCAGTATCACTATGCTGGGCCTGGTAAAGAACAGGGTTCACTATTCCCATGCTAGGTTTGGTGAGGAACAGGGCTCAGTATCCCCATGCTGGACTCATAAATTATGTAGCATTCTTAGAAAATAAATTATAAAATTTATTTCTTTAAAATTATTCACTGCATATCTTTACTGAACACAATACTGTTTATAAAAAGGACATTTTCAGACAAATACACATTGCATATTGTCCTTCCCATAGGCTCCACCCTCCCCTTTCTCCCACCTGTCCTTATTCTCCTTTGTTCTTTGTTTGATGTATATATTCATGTCATATATGATTTTAGCTATCTACATAAAATCTAGGACCACTAATGGGAGCCATGATATCTTTCCAAGACTGGCTGAATTCTCTTAGTACAATGTTCTTTGGATGCCCTCATTTTTTTTTAAACAAACAATGTGATTTCATTCTTCTTTTCAATTGAAGACAATTCTATTGAATATGGACCACATCCTGTCTACCTCTCTGTTGTGGGACATGACATGGGTTGTTTGTTCAACTGTTACTTTGAACAGTGTTGTAGTAAACATCAGTGTGTCAATATCTCCATATGTAGAAAAACAGATTAGGGAATGTGCTTTGGCAAACACACTCTCTCAGCTGAGAGAACAGAGGCTGCAGATAGGAGAGGAGATGGAATAGTGATTAGAACATATTCCTGATAACAAGGAGTGGATGCTCATAAAACACCAAGTGGCTGAGTCTGTAGATCACTGGGAAAGTGGAAAAGGGTTGGAGGGTGAAAGGAAGTGTGAAAGAATTAAGCACCCAGTATCAGAGTTCTGGCGCTTACAGGATCAACAAGTTTGGGAATGGAGATGAGGAATTTCATTTTCTAAATCTTATTTGAAAATAGGTGTTAATTTAATTTACTGTCAGTGCATTTAATAATCACATTTATTATACCTGACAGTGACTTCTCCTGCACACCTATTTTGTAGTGATCCTAATCCTGTCACCACGGGAGGAAGAGAATCACCTGGGAGCTGAAATTCATCTATGTCTTTAGGATGATAAGCCAGAAATGAATTCATTCTCAGAGGATGGATCCTATTGGGAAGTGACAGGTCTTAACTGGTCACTATGCATGTAGCATAAATCCCAAAACTCATGTCACACTAATGTGACTAAATCACCAAACTTTTAGCATTGCAGTGACAGCAGGGAACAGCTAGCATTTCAGCAAACTGCTCTTCCTCCAAGGACCTACGGCGCTGTGATAGAGAGGTGCATGCGCACACATTAGGCCTAGACTACTATGGACATAGAAGGGATCCAACGGATCCTTCTGGTGTTCCTCTCATTAGCAAGACCCTAATGTTTGGAGTCATTTACTGACCTCACTATAGACAGAGGAAGAGAGGAAGGGAATTAAGTAAGCAGAGAAAAGAGGACTACAGATCCACCAAACTAAGTGGCATGTCACCAGAGAGCGCTACTCAGCTGTAAAGACACCCACTAGCGTCCTGGGGGGACAGATGTCATTCATCAGGGAACTGGGCTACATCAAGACATCAGCAGAGTTACTCACAACTTCTTTAACCTTCCTTCAGACCTGCCTGACTCTAAGCTCTGACTTCTATGAGCAAGCAGAGTAAGACATGCAGAGGGCATTCACCTTCTCTCTGGATTTTTGTGCCCAATTTCTGACTCTGTGAAATATAAGAGGATTGACACGAAGACTTGCAAAATGTTTCATGCGTACCAAGAAAGGAGGCCCTACAGCCTTCACACAAGCTAGCAGGTCCCAGCAGGCTGCCCTATCATGCCGGTTCTTGTAAAGAGGTGGGTCCATTTTGTTATTAGGCTGAAGTTTCTCTTGCTTGTGGCATGAGGAACACAGACTACCTTATCCCACACACCTTTTCCACATCTTCCTCTGTCATGAACCTACTGTGTGTGTGTGTGTGTGTGTGTGTGTGTGTGTGTGTGTGTATGTGTGTGGTGATTTATACTTTGTTCTGCTGTGCTATGAACACCACTGGAGGACCGTTCAATGGGGATCTTTGTGGTTAATGTTGCTGTGTTTTGAACATCACAGTCTCAACTATGAAACAATACTCTGTCATTCACAGATCCTTTGAACAGTGATGAAATGATAGCGATGCTGGAGAGTGGTGCTTTGAGGCCTATTTGTCATGAAAGAAGAGCATCTTTTGCAATACAGTCACTGGAGGATATGTCTGAAATTGTGTTGTATAATGGAGTGTGTTATCTTTCTTCATGATAATGAGGTTTCATAACAAAGTAGATATTCAAGGCATTAGTTTTAGAATTCCTGATTAATCCTGGTTAATTAAGGGGTTTGGTCAGTTTCAGCTGGGCATATGGTTTCTGGAAGATGTGTGGATGCCTATATAGAGCTGGATCCTTTGAAACTCTTGCATTCTGGCATTCCAATTTACTGATGCAAGTAGTATCATGATGGTATTCATCTGTAATGTCAGGTACGAGTGTATATTATTAAAAACCAGTGTTGGGTATGATGGCCTATATCTTTAACCTTACCATTTGGAAAGCTGAGTTAGGAGGATCTCAATTTTGAGGACAGCTTGAGTTATAAACTGAGTTCCAGCTAAGCCTGGCATCTACAATTAAACCATGTCTCAAAATGACTGAGCGAGTGAGTAAATAAGTACATTATCACATAGATACTGAGGAAAAATATGAAAATTAGAGAAGTGCAAAGTTTTCAACTCCTTCAAGTAATGTTTCAAAAGATGAGAAAATTTGGATACTGAAGAAAATCATCCTGAATTTTGTCACCTCAGTCTGAGCAGTCACACCTGTACCTCTGGTCATATTTGCATTTATACCTTTGCAGTTAAATAAAATGGCAGCATCTTTGCCACTCCATATCATAGCATTGCTTATATTGCTGTGTATTCTCCCTCAAAGTTCATTATTATTGGATATATATTATTCCACTTTATAACTTCCTACTCTGAAGCTAACAGCTTTGTTATTATAAATGACTGACAAACATCTTCTCACAGGAGACTTTATTGTCCTCAATGATTTATTTGGAATAAAAATTCTAGAGAAATCTTTTGGCTTATGCAATGCTTGAGTGTTATAATTTGCAAATGCATGGCATGGTGAATCTATTTACAATAGAATTATAAAATGCTCTACAGACTCCAGCATGGCACAGGTAGGCTGTCATATTAGGAAGAACATAGAGCTATCTTAGCCCATCATCTCTCTGGCTGTGGCTGGACTTTAAAACCTCTCTGTATTATGCTTTGGTGCTTGAAATTCAGACTGGGTAACTAATGTATTTATTCACATTTGCTTCAGCCTGGTAACTTATAAGTTGGGCTCTTAGAGTTAAGAGTAATTAAAGTAACAAGACTATAAAAGACATCTCTCACTTTAGGAATATTTTGTCAGCTGGATCTGGTAGCACGTGCCTTTAAGCTAAGCATTCAGTAGATTCAGACAGATCTATGTGAGTTTGAGGACACCCTGTTCTTCGCAGAAAGCTCTGGGCAATTCCAAACTACAAAGCGAAGCCCTGTCTTCAAAAATGAACAAACAAAACAGAATAATTTGTCAAAGTTGCTCATTTAACTACATAGTTTTGGACATTCCAAAGTTTAAAAGGTGTATTTAAAAAAATGTTTTTTTTTTCCCCACTTTTACTGCTCTGTTCTTTGTAAGGATTGAAATCAGTCTTATTTTCACATATCTGATTCATAACCATCCTGTCTCTGGAGTTTACTCTTTTTATTTTTATATAATTACACATTTTTTAGACAACATATCGCTATGAATCATAGGCTGACCAAAAACTTATAATGTACCACAGACTAGCTCTGATGCTCTTGGCTTGGGTCTCTGAATACTGGGATGACAGAGGTGTAGGCCACAGTTTTGTATTTGGTAGATATAGTAAAGTATACTTTGCTTCTAAGGTTTTAATCTTGACTAAATCCACTATCTAAATGTGGCCTATTAAATAATCCTCACTGCTCACATTATTAGGTTTCTGTTACAAAATCTACTTGCCAATCTACTTGCTCTGTCCTGTGGACCAGGTATGTCTATTTATACCAGAAGAAGTTTATCTTAATTAACTTAGTATCTGAGAGGACTAGTCAATCACATTATGTGTATATGTGTGTGTGTGAATATGTGTGTATATTTGTGTGTATGCACATGTAAGTCTATGTATGTATGATATATGTATGTACTATGTATATATGATATATGCATATATATTTATATATATGTGTGTGTGTGTGGCATTTTACATATGCAATTTATGTACTTGTTCGAACTTCTTTTTGCACACAATTTTTAGTACTGTTGCTACAAACTCTCCTCTACTTTGTCCTCTTGAGCCCCACCCAGAGCAGAAAGTTTACACAAAGCTCCAGAATGGCTAGCAGGATTCCCTCTATCCCACCCTCTGACACAGTACAGATTCCAAGACATATTAGAATCTTATATTCCCCTTCCTCTTTGATAACGTCAGGACAAGTCAGATCATATCCTGAATCCTTTAATTAGAAGGACAATCTCCTAGGACAGCTTTCATTTTAGAGTTGTAATTCAGGAGGGCTTTGCATACCTCGTATACCTAGCCCCCTGCTCCCCATTGTGCTCAGCTCAGTGGAAAACAAAGCCTGGCTTAGAACAGTCCTAGGTGTCTTTCTTCTGTTTCTTCATCCCCCTCAGCTCAGGAATGGATGCCTTCTTTTCTGTGTCTCTTTTGTGGTTTGAGGATGCATGCATGTGTGCGTAGATCAAACAAAAAAGTGTCTCTTCACCAGTCACTGAGACAGATGGCACAGACACTAGTAGTTCACCATTGATCGGGCTAGGGCAGTTGGCCAGCAAGTCCCAGGGAGCCTAGGATCACAAACACGTGCAACCATGCCTGGCTTTTACCTGACTGCTAGGGATTCAGCTTAGGTTCTTTTACCTAAACAGCAAGCTCTTTATCAACTACTGCCTCCTCATGGCCCTGATTTTGAATATCTCTCATAGAAATATGAGCCATGGAGAATGTATCTGCTGTGGGCTCAGAGGAGGTCTTGAGTTTGGGGAAGGAAGTGGAATGTAAGACTGCTATCCTAGGGGATGGTTGTGAACAATACACAAGAGTGTATTTCATTCTTGTGTCTAATTACAATTTTGATTTTTGCATTGGCAAAGTGCTCAAGGAGATAAAGGTGGTTGCTCCATGAACCTAGCAACTAAGTTTGAAACCCAGAACCTGCAAAAAAGTAAGGGGAAGAGAATCGGTTGCAAGGAGTTGTTCTCTAGCCTCCATACGTGCTCTGAGACACACATCACCCACAAATATCACATGATGATGATGATGATGATGATGACAATAACTTTAAAGAAAATCTGATCCCCCACACTACAAAGATGAGATTTTCTGTCACACTATCAAACCAGAGTTATTTTTCTCCTGCATCTTACAGTCTTCAGGGCCAGGATATGCATTTGATATGTGATGTTAAAGACATTCTTCAAACCATTCTCTATTTTCTTTTTAAAGGTCCATAAGATTCTATTTCTATATCTTGTAGATAACTGTAACCATTCCTGTTCAAATATGTGTTCACTGAAGACTTAGTTGAGAGCCACAGTTATCTTTCCACCCAGACATCTGCTATCACTTCTGGCCCATGTGAGCCTGCCTGATATCCCTATCCTGGTCCACATGAGGCTGCCTGACATCCCTTTCCTGGTCCACGTGAGCCTGCCTGACATCCCTAAGACATTTATACTTTTCATTATCCTTTCTTGCTTGTCATTACCAATTGTATTTTGAAATCTTTTATCTTTAAAATAGGATTTCTGCTTTTTATTTTTCTAGACTACTCATTGCACTAAGCTTGGTCTTTATGTTTATTCCCAACATATTGAATGCAAAATGAAGAAAACAATTAAATTTATGCCTCCCCTCTCTGTTTTCCTGCCCTTTGTCATCAGCTATTTATCTACTATTCTTCAAATTGCTCCTTTGCATCTGTTTACATCATTCTGTCCCTATGGAAACCATGGTTGGAGGGATGACTAAAGAGAGATACTGTGAGTCTCCTTAGGCTATCAGGTTATCAGGACATGGACCCCTAGGAATTGGAACTTCCACCAGGAATCTCTAGCTGGGAACACAAGGCTGAAGTTTGATTTCTCCAAGAAGAGAAACTTGTCTCTAAGGACTGTGACTGACAAGTGTCACCTTGCAGGAGAGACTATAACCAAGACATAGTGGGTCTGTGATAGATGGGACCACACTTTGGCTAGGATTGCTAAACTGTATAGTTCTTGTACTTTATTTAAATCTAAGCTTCATGTCAGATGTTTAAAGATGGACTGTGGGTGAGTGGGGGAGATCACTGACTCCCTTTATTTGTTCCTCTTCCCAGTGTGGTCATGATGAATATATACCCTTGTTTTGCTTTCCATTATTGTCTGTTTAATTGGCCCATTGAGGACCAGTGGTTGAGCATAGCTTGTTAGGGCTGCCATGGCACAGGATCTGAATGTAACATTTCTAGAAACATGAGTACCTGGTAGCACCCAGGCTTTGATTAAAGTTCAACATTTTAACTACACCAAACTTGTATGTAGGAGCTTTATGTGGCTAGACAAGAAAACAGTGATGCAGACTGATCTCACTTTAAAGCAGTGACCTTTTCTTAGATGTGTTGGCTATTGGTGTTGCTCAGAAAGCATATATTATGTAGGCATTTCACACATTCTGCTATCTGAGATTGTTCCTTAAATTTCCTTCACCTTAAGTGTGTCTGCATCCCTCTTCATTCTTACGAGAAGTCAGCATTCTTAGTTCACTGAGGAAATAGGAACAGAAGAAAAGATTTTTGAATCTAATCACCAAATCTACTGCCTCTAACAGGAAGAATGTACACCACTCTGCTTGTGTATATGATCCAAGTCGTTCTCAGACTCAGAGTGATTTCTAAATCTATATATTACATATTATTACATTTCACCACATATAGATGTTGTATATTTGAGCACGTGTGTGCTACAGCACATACATGGAGGTCAGAGTCAGTTATCTCCTTCCAACTTTATGTGAGTTGACAGAATTAAACTCAAGCTCTTTACACACTAAGCCATCTCACCAGCCAAGAGTCTAATAACGCTCCCTGTGCTCTATATTTACGAGCTTCCTTTTTATTTTATCTAAATATATTTATTGCTGAAATACAAAATATCATGAACTAAAGTTCTCTATGAGAAAAAAAAACTGTCTTCATCTCTATTTTCTCAAACCATCTTAAAGTAAAAGTTAAAGAAAACTGTATGCACTTCTCTACCTCATCACACAATACACATATGGTGGTTTGAATGTGACACCTCCATATTAACTAACAACAGGACTACTCCGTGATATGGCTAGGAGGAAGGTTGTTTATTGTAGATATGAGAGAGAACAGCCAGAGGCATTTGGAAGAGTCTAGAGCAGAGAAAGTAAGAAATAGACTGAACATGGCCAGCATGACATGGTCGGGCTATCTGTGAGAGAAGAGAGATCATCAAGGGGATAGAGAATAGAAAAAAAAAAAAGAGCATAGTGAGACTAGCAGGAGCTTAGAGAACAGCCAGGATAGAAGAAGAAGCAATAGCTGGGGGAGGGAGGAAACCTAAGGAGATGGAGGCACTTTAGGGTAGAGGGAGAGGTGAGAAGGGAAAGGATTGTAGCGTGGATAAGTGCCACAGGTATATGTTTACTGGTGAGCTATATATCTTTGTGCTCGAGGGAAATGACTCTTTTTGGTAGGTGGGAGCCTGCCTGACAAATTCCCGTAGAAATTGCTGGCTTTCTTTTTATCTAACCACCAGAAATCCTTCTATAGTTCAGATTAAGATGGGCCTCAACTCAATTTTGGACAAGTCAATGGGTCTGACTTTTAGAGCTGACAATGCCCCACCCCACATCTCTGGTATTTGATTATCTGGTCTCTAGTTGGTAGCCTTGTTTGAGAGGCTCAGGAGATGTGGTCTTGCTGGAGGAAGTGTGCCACTGACTGAAGACTTTGAGGTTTCAAAGCCTGTACCCTGTTTTTGCCTCATATTTGTGGCTAAAGTTGTGAATTCTCATTCTCATCTGTTCTTGCTGTCATAATTTCATGGCATGATGGATTCTTAAACATCCAGGTCCATAAGTACCAAATAAACCCTTCCCTTTGTATGTGTCTTGGTCTTAGTTTGTATGACTGAAATAGAAAAAGTACTATTACAACATCCAACACATTTTGTCTGAAGCAACAATTATGTATGTATAATTAATACAAGATTCTGACATAACTAAGTTGGTTTCCAGGGTGATGTCTTCTTGGCCACCACTGTACTCATTTTGTTTCTCGTTAGTGTTCATTTGATCTTGAAGTCCATTGTAACACTATTATTTTATACACAACATTTCCAGTATCAAGTTATGGCAAACAAAGAACAAATAAGACTTTTATTCAAAGTTATTCTTTCATCTATCATTATTATTATTATTATTGTTTGTTATTCCTCTTCTTCTTCTTCTTCTTCTTCTTCTTCTTCTTCTTCTTCTTCTTCTTCTTCTTCTTCTTCTTCTTCTTCTTTTTCTTCTTCTTCTTCTTCTTCTTCTTCTTCTTCTTATTCTTATTATTATTATTATTATGTGCATGTTTGTGTGTGTGCGTGCATATGTGTGTGGGGGGGTATGTGTGTGTATGTATGTGCACACCATGGCATAGCATATATTGATGTCAGAAGACAGCTCTCAGGAGTCAGTTTCATCTTGGGTTCTGAGAATCAAACTCAGATTTCTACAGAAGCATAGGCTATCCTCAGTGTTCATATAGAAGGGCAGGGGCAGGCAGTGCTTTCTTTTGCCTTCTTTCTTTTAAAAAGTGTTTGTGGATTGTACTTTGTCTCTTCCCATCTTCTGGGCTAATATCCACTTATCAGAGAGTGTATACCATGTGTGTTCTTTTGTGATTGGGTAACCTCACTCAGGATGATATTATCCAGATGCATCCATTTCCCTAAGAATTTCATAAATTCATTGTTTTTAATAGCTGAGTAGTAATCCACTGTATAGATGTACCACAATTTCCGTATCCACTCCTCTGTTGAGGGACATCTGGGTTGTTTCCAGTTTCTGGCTATTATAAATAAGGCTGCTATGAACATGGTGGAGCATGTGCCCTTATTACATGTTGGAACATCTTCTGGGTATATGTCCAGAAGTGATATAGCTGGGTCCTCTGGTAGTACTATGTCCAATTTCCAGAGAAACTGCCAGACTGATTTCCAGAGTGGTTGTACCAGCTTGCAATCCCACCAGCAATAAAGGAGTGTTCCTCTTTCTCCACAACCTCTCCAGCATCTGCTGTCACCTGAGTTTTTGATTTTAGCCATTCTGACTGGTGTGAGGTGGAATCTCAGGGTTGTTTTGATTTGCAATTCCCTGATGACTAACAGTGTTGAACATTTCTTTAGGTACTTCTCAGCCATTCGATATTCATCAGTTGAGAATTCTTTGTTTAGCTCTGTACCCTATTTTTTAATAGGGATATTTGGTTTTCTGGAGTCTAACTTCCTAAGTTCTTTGTATATATTGGATATTAGCCCTCTATCAGATATAGGATTGGTAAAGATCTTTTCCCAAATTGTTGGTTGCCATTTTGTCCTTTTGATAGTGTCTTTTGCCTTACAGAAGCTTTGTAATTTTATGAGGTCCCATTTGTCAATTTTTGATCTTAGAGCATAAGCTATACAGAAAGTATAATCCACAAACCACAAGAAACTCATGAAGGAAGACCAAAGTGTGGATACTTTGTTCCTTTTTAAAAGGGGGAACAAAATACCCATGGAAGGAGTTGCAGAGACAAAGTATGGAGCAGAGACTGAAGGAAAGAGAATCCAGAGACTGCTCCACCTGGGAATCCTTCCTGGAATATTCAGTCATCAAATCCAGACACTATTTTGGATGCCAGTAAGTGCTGGCTGACAGGAGCTTGATATAGCTGTCTCCTGAGAGGCTCTGACAGTACCCTACTAATACAGAAGTAGAGGCTCACAGCCATCCATTGGACTGAGCCCAGGGTCCCCAATGAAGGAGCTAGAGAAAGGACCCAAGGAGCTGAAGGGTTTTCAGCCCCTTAGGATGAGCAACAATATGAACTAACTAGTACCCTCAGGGATCCTAGGGACTAAACCACCAACCAAAGAGTACACATGGTGGGACTAATGGCTCCAACAGCATATATATAGCAGAGGATGACCTAGTTGGTCATCAAGGGCAGGAGAGGCCTTTGGCCCTGTGAAGGTCCTATGCCCCAGTGTAGGCATAGGAATGCCAGGGCCAGGAAGCGAGAGGGTGGGTTGGTGAGCAGGGGAAGGGGGGGAAGAAACAGGGTTTTTTTTTGTTTTGTTTTGTTTTGTTTTTTATTTTATTTTTTTCTTTTTCTTTCATAGTGGAAACTGGGAAAGGAGATATCATATGACATGTAAATAAAGAAAACATCTAATAAAAAAAGAAAAAAACAAGATAATATTAAAATACTAAAAAAAAATGTTTGTTTATGTTTTGCCTGCATGTATGACTGCGCCACAAATGAGTGCCATGGGGCCTGGAAGAAGACGTTTGTTCCCCAGGAACTGGATTTACAGAGGGCTGTGATCTGCCATGTAGGTACTAAGGCTTGAACCCAGGTCCTCTAGGAGGCCAGTGCCCTTAGCCACTGAGCTATCTCTCTATACCATCCAGTATGGATTTATCAGTGATTCCAGGGGATTCTAAAGACTAGAGTCTGGTTGTTTTATGGACCATGAAAGAGATTCAAGTAACTAAGAAGGCGGCTTAGACTCACTCTCTGGAGTTGTGAAAGAGTAAGGTGAGGGGACTCACACCTATTAAAACTGAACCTTATCTGATGTTCCAGTAGGCTGGACAACAATTGAGGGCAGCATTTCTTGCCTTCAAAATGGTGCCTACAAACAGATGTCCTGTAGAAAAAATAGAAAGAAAGAAAGAAAGGAAGGAAGGAAGGAAGGAAGGAAGGAAGGGAGAAAAGAAAAGAAGAGAAAAGAAAAGAAAGGAAAGGAAAGAAAAAGAAACAAACAAAGAAAACCCTTCCCTATAGTGCTGTTCATATAGATATGGCTAAAGGGGAAACTGCAAGTGACCATACTCTCAAAGAAGAATGATGCTCCTTTCTATCAAATCCCAATTGCTCCTTGGTAAGGGGAAAAGCCAGGAGATCATCTAGCTCTCTATGTCAGAATTTTGCCTGGCCTGATATTATACAGAGTTTGAACAGGTAACTGCAATTGGTGTGAGTTCATGAAAATGCTCATCTTTTATATCCTGTATGGTACACATACAAAGTGATATAGAAAACTCTGTTGGAGTCTCTAATAGAAGGTGAAGGGCTTTGTTCATAGAATCTCATGCACTCAATATATTTATATGTAGAAGTTCTAGCAAATTTTCAATACGTATTTGTCAAATTATTAATGACACTTCTGCTCTTTGCTGAAGATTTTAATATTTGTGGGAGCTATTCTTTTAGTTTAATGAGGACTATAAGAAGTTTTTTCTATACTTTCCCTAGAGACTCACATACCTCCTGCCTCAGAGGCCAGTTTATTAAGACAGATTGCACACTTTCTCCATAATTACTTGTCAGAACTCATTGGCAGGTAGACAGAATGGGTGCGAATTTTCTATTTATCTTCATTCTGGCTGACTGGCGATTGAGAGTAACACTTTATTCAAATGTAACATGAATTGTTTTTTGT
>NW_022196894.1:82713406-82716150 GCF_008632895.1 Mastomys coucha
TAGAAAATTGGGGATTATTTCAACGAGAGTCTTTTTAATGTCTTTGAAGAAATAGAGTCTCAATAACAAACATGTTTCTTCCATCAAAAGTGAGCCATGTTGCTTACTGGGATAGGAGATGGCGTTGATATGCGCTGTTCTGATGGCTCCCACTCGGGTCCCCCGGTTGTTTTTCATGCACATGCAGATGCATATGGCGATTCCTGCAATGACCCCCATGATGAACACGATTCCAAACACGATGCCAGCAATTGCCGTGCCCCTGAGAAGGAAACAAAAGCATATCTGGCTTAAGGTCTGAAAGGAGTCCAGTCTCAAACACAGTTCGTGGCTCTAAGCGAAATGCTACCCTCCAGCTTGAGGGAAAGCGTCTTGTTTACCTAGGAGAACGCTTGAATTAATCATGCAAATCGTCTCTTGTATTTTAACAGATAAGAAAAATATAAAGCCTAGAGGGAATCTTTGTACAGCACAGTCGATAATCTCTCCATTCTTTTTTAAAATCTCGTGAATTGGGAGCTGGAAAGATAGCTCAGCAGTTAAGAACACAGTGTTCCTTGAGGGGACCTGAGCATGGCTTGTGGCTCCCATGTAAGGTACCTCACAGCCGCCTGTATCTCCGGCTCTAGAGGATCCATCATTCTTTACTGGCCTTTGCAGACAGCTGCACTTCATGCATATTCCCTGCCACAGACACACGTATAAACACACACACACAGAGACACACAAACACACTTAAAAATATTTTGAAATCTTAAATTTAAAAATTTATAAACATATACTAGTATGCATCCCCAGTTACAAAGCAGTAATCTAAAATCATTTTGCTGTGTACTCAATCAGTAAAAATATGTATATTGTACAAGGAGAACATTTGTTTCATAGAAAAAAAATTAAAAGCAACTTAACATTTACTCTTAATTAAAATGCTTCATGAAATAAGACAAAGAAAACCAAATGCACCCCCCCCCATATACATAGAGGACAGACCAAAAAATAAACATCCCATTAAGTTGAGTAATAAGTCAGCAAGGCCTCTGTCCCCACTGTAGCTAATGGTTTTCTCCAGAAAGCATTAGCTCAGGCAACAAAATTACATGAAAACATTGCAGAAGATTATTGTTATTTATGCACAACATAATTTGTAGCATCAATATTTGTCACTGTTCTTAGAAGTGGTCCATCTTCATCAAAATGAAGAACATGACTCAGCAGTATTGCTTCTCTCAATGCTTCCCTGGAAATATAGCACAGTAGTGTATACATAAATAACACAAGAAGGGTGCTCACTAAAGTGACTGAGGTGTAATGGGCAGAGATTCAGTATAGCTAACTTCCTAACAATATAGTGAAGGAAAACATAGCTACTAACAGATAATATCAATATTGTCAGGATAACCAAGAAACCCGGCGGAGAAACTATATTTTCATGACCTAGGTCTTTTCGATGCATGCATATGTGCTGTTTGGTAGATATGGAGCAATGAAGGCATTTTTCCATTCTCTAACTTGTGCACTGCACCCATAGCTATCATTTTCAACTTTCAGCTACATTGTTACATCGTAAGCTTATTTCTCGTTATCATTTTTAGTTAATCTTTTCAATCTATGCATCTTTTGAATGCATAATCACTATCGGTAGTTAAAATTGTTACCAGTATTTATATTGCCATTACACTGTGCCCCGTTGGGCAGAGCAGAGTACTGGGGTAAGCATAGACTTCCCTTACAACCTGTTTTAAGGAAGTGCCACTGCTTTCATTTCTCCATGTACTACTGCAGTTTTTTCCCCTGCCCATGGTTCCTTGAAAACTTTCATGCAATTAGTATGAACATTCATTTGAAAGTACAGTAAAAATATTCATCAGTTTTCTTCCATTTCCATGGAAATCTCTGAAACATTATCAGGCCTAATGCCAGTCTTTTCAGTCTAGAGCTCTTTCCATTTAGACCTGGATTTCGGGTTTTCAGTCTCAGAACTACATTCCCAAGTGGCTTCTTATGGAGGAATTGAAAAAGAGTGCTGTGGCTGAATGTGATCCTAGTTAGGGAATTGGACTAGTTCTGTTACACAGTGAACAGCATGGACGATTCACTGTATAAGACAGAAAATGTGATTTTGGCTCAGAGTTTCAGGAGTCTCTGTCTATGGGCGCTTCTTCCTGTTGCCTTTGAGCCTCTAGCACAGCAGTATATTGTGGTGGAAAAGCATAGCAGAGGAAGTTGTTCGATTTATGGCAGCATGAAAGCAAATTGCAGAGAAAGAAGGTGGGAGGCTAAGATCACCTAATCCCAGTGAGCCAACTTCTGTTTATTGTGCTCCAGGCTTTTGTTTTTTCAGAACTTTCCAGTAGTGTCACCCCAAGTACCATGCCTCTGAGAGCACAGCCTATGAGAGACACTCGCCTACACCCTCGCAGCTGCATATGGAATTCTGAGGCAGAATACTTTCTCTTGGGGGTCTTGCTCATTGTCCTCTAGAACCTGCCCCAGGAGAATTCCATAAATTCTAATTATTTTCCTTTTTGTGATTATTTTTTGTCCTATCTTTCTAAAAATCTTTAGCATTTTCTAATGTTAGACACTCGAAGAACTGACAGTCTCTTAGGATTCATCATTTCTAAGGACTCATTGTCTTCAGTTCCATAAATTAACAGCTGCTCCACCTTTCTTTCCAGGGCCTGTTCTTAGATAAACTTCTGATCTCCAATTCCTTCTCATTTCTTCTCCCTTGTGCGTGCGTG
>NW_022196894.1:82716209-82767530 GCF_008632895.1 Mastomys coucha
AGAGAGAGAGAGAGAGAGAGAGAGAGAGAGAGAGAGAAAAGAGAGAGAGAATGTGTGCATGTGTGTTTGAATACTATCTATGGGAATTTAATTTACTCAATCTTCAAAAAGTTTTTTGTTTGTTTGTTTTGTGTGGTTTTATTTTTTTACTTCAAAGGTCAGTTTTAGCTTGTAAACTGCTCTACTGTGTAATTTACTAAGTTCCGTGTAGTGTTAAAAGTGATAGAGGTGGAGCCATGCTGGTTAGACTTTTGGATTTTAAAACTGTGATATGAATAAACCTCCAAGCTCAAGCTCTCTCTCTCTCTCTCTCTCTCTCTCTCTCTCTCTCTCTCTCTCTCTCTCTGTCTCTCTCTCTCTCTCTCAAGCATGGATATTTTGCTATAGAAATGTAATAGAGACCAATGAAGTCTTCTACCTAATAAAACAAAAGGAGGTTCTGAATCACCTCCTATGAGTTTAGTGTGCAAGGCCAGAATTTGGCGAATGAACCATGTAACCTCAGTTTTCATGTCTTCTTGATGATTTTCTTTTTCTTCAGAAAAGCAGTTTTTGTTATTCCATTTCATTGTTGGAGGACATGACTCTCACTGAAAGTTTCTCAAAGTTGGAGTTTTTGCTAGAAAGGTGTGAATTTTCACAATGTCCTCAGGCTTTGACTCCAGAGACCCAGTCTTTTGTTCTATCATGACTGATGCCTTCGAGCTTCAAGACCATGGTTAATGACTACCTTCTAACTGCAACTTGGGCACATCACACAAGTTGCAAAGCCTCTCTTTGCCTTAACTTTGTCATTCTCGACATGACAGCCAGCTTGGGGCTTATGAGCTTTTTCTGCCAGATTTCTTGTCATGAATTTGTGTTCACAACTCGTTTGCCAGATAAATAGATTTCTGCTGCCAGCCTGCTGTGAGGATCATTCCCACATCTTCTGTGATTAGCTCATAATTCCCACCCAAAGCAGGTATCTCACAAACCAAGAAGGTTGCAAGGCTGGAAGGGACAGTGTGTGTTTGGCATATTGTATGTTGGTCGCAGAGGCAGCTTTGCTACGGCCTGAGAACACTTATGTTTCCACACTATGGGGATGGATGCTAATAGGCACTGGTTACCTAGAGACCACTAAAAAGCCCTGGTTTGCTTCAAGCCTATTCTTGTGCCAATCGACCCTCATCTGTTCTTCTGAAATCCTTAAATGCTCTGAAAAGTGAAAGTATAGACAAAGGACCTCAACTTGTGTTGCTCAAAGCAAATTTTGTCTGTAAGACTCTGCCCCAGCTCACTTAAAAAACAAAACAAAACAAAAAAGACCGACAACAAAAAATCAGAACACCACGGAAGAATCCAAAATACTCATTTCTTACAGGAATTTTTACTTTCTTTTTGAATTATGAAGGCTGAATGGGAGACATCCCTGGAAGTGTTCCATAGTAGGCAATTAAAGAATGCCAGTGTCTAGTCATGTAACAAATACTTCTCTGCAAAGAAAAAGATTTGTCAGAGGAGGTAATTTGAAGGAAGAAAAGGAAAAGTTATCTAGAAATCTCCTTTGCATTATAATTTTCAGTTTTAAATACAATTAAACTGGAAGGTTTAATTTATGCTCCTGAAATAATCAATGGCTCAATTATTTAAACATAGAGTTTCCAAAGCCTGTGTTCTGCAAGCTGTTAAGATATAAAATTGGAGCAAATTTATATTCATTAATCCTTCTTTTTAAAACAGAAGAAAGTGGAAAATGAATTGCATTTTGTCCCTCTGTTGACAGTTCTGGCAAAAGCGCATCCTAAGGTCATGTGGGTTGTAGCAGTGTACTAAATGAGGTTGGTGAATTTTTCTACATTAAATCATGATTTTTCTGTCCTTGATCCTTTGCTACCCATTAGCAATTGTAAATTAGTGCCTAAGACACATTAAGTATAAAAGTCATAGCACCATTTATTCAGCTATTAATTAAAAGAAAGAAGAAGCACATAGCAATTTTCTATATTTAAATAACTTGGTCGGGAAAGAGAGAATCTGTAAGCCTGAGAAGTTTGGCATTATTGTCCCTCAAAAAAAAAGTTTTAGGACTACTTTTGTTCTTGAAAGAATGCTTTGCAAGGTGGGCATGTTTCTCGTTCCTTTAAATTTCTATTTTGGAACAATTATAAATTCAGGAAAATTGTAAAACCAATAGAGAGGTCTGGTGCAACCTTCATCACTTTCTTGCAATGGTAGCCTGTTAAGTAACTATAGAATAACAACTGAATGAGAAAACTGACATTGGACTAAAGAATGCAGAGTTCTCTGTCAGGTTACCATATGCACAGAGTCACGTGAGCATCACAGCCCACAGAGGGTCAAAGCGCATCCTGTGTCCCTGCTGTACTCACATTCACTCTGCCTTTTCCTCCCTCCCCCCATTACTCCTGCCAGTGTGTGCACATACACACACACACACACACACACACACACACACACACACACTGTATATACACATATTTGATTTACAAGTTCATAAGACAAGAAAGTAGAGGAGGGACTCTTTAGAAAGAGAAAAGGAGGCTGTGGGCGTGGAGAAGGTTGTAGGTTGATGAGGATGGATATGACCAAAGTGCATTGATATGTATTCTAGAAATGTCATAGTGAAATAAATTATTTTATATACTAATTACACAAGTTAGATAAAAGAACACATACACACCCTCCTAAGCAAAAAGGTTTAGAGAGCTTCTAGGCTGGTGTATACACTGAGATGTGGGAACAAGAGTGTGTCCAAAATAAGTATTGTTATAGGCCCCCAGACCTTAGCACAACTAACACCAGGATAGAAGCATTATACGGGCTTCGGAACTCTTCATATGACAGTAACACCTGCCAAATCTATAACCAAGATCAAATCCATCAAAGCCCATAATTCTGGGAAAGTCCCGAAATGTAAGAACCTTGCTTTTTGGCTTCTGTAGTTCGGCTCCCTGCTAACTGTTCTCACTAACTGTGGTGTGTCAATCCAGGATGTGGACTTTGTGCTTAAGAGCTCACCTCAAGAGCTTTTAAGGCTGGGTACTGCACCGGGGTCTTGAACACCCACTGCAAGTCACTGGCTATTGGTTTGAACCTGCATCTGAGTAGGCTTCTCTGGAGGATACTTTGCAACAGGAACAAAGCCCTGAAAGGGTCAGGGCTCCTCCCCAGCCCTTTACTTTATGCATCATTTGTTCGGCTCCTTCTGATAATAAATAATAGCAATAACATTCACTGACAACAGCAAGTAAGTGCTTCCAGAGTCCTGAGAGTCCTACAAATGCTCAAACCCCATAGTGGAGGGTAGGAATGCTTCAACTTTATAGCCAGGGCACCGAGAAGTGCTGGTAACCCGAGAGCTGGAGATTTGCACATGGCATCCAAGGTGAGAAAAGTTTGTGGGGCTGAGTACTTCCTCTCAAGAACCTGAATGAAGCTAATTCCAATTCTTTAATATTAATTAGTATCACAAAGGAATGACGCTGTAGACAGCAGGGTATAGTGGCACACACCTATCCATCTATCTCTGCATCTAGACTGGAGGCTGAGACAGAAGGGTCAAACTTCAAGACCTGCCTGTGCTCCACAGCCTAGGTGACCTAATGACACTTGTTCTCTAAATAAACCTTAAAAATAAGGCTGAACTTAGGTAAGACAGGCAAAACAATTCCTTAGCATGTGTGAGGTCCTGAGTTTAATCCCTCGTAGAATGTGTGTGTGTGTAAAAGAGGAATAGAAGCTCTTATATTTCTTTTTTTGTTCTGTTAAAAAAACAGTGTATATTTATGTAGTTATCAAGCACCCATTCTTTATTTCTATCAGTAGATGCTGTCCATTTGCTAATAATGAAAAATAAAATAAACAAAACAAAAGCTACCACCAACAACAACAATTAAAAAAAAAACCCAAAACCCGAAAACAAAATAATTAAGAGTTTGTAACAAATAACAGTTTATAATCAAGAATGCAAATGTATTTTAGTGGCTCTAATGATAACGGGAAACTCGGTTATAACAAGGCTTAGAGGCAATGCTTTCTTCTCCCAAAATAGATCCCCCTGTGTAAAATAGAATCTGATAATGCATTGTTTTGATAATATTTATAATGTATTTTCTCCCCTAAGCTCGGCTTCACCACAGCAATTTACCACAGACATCTTGACACTATTTTCCTATTAAGTGATATTTATGTAAAATAGTAAATATGAAGAAATTGTGTAATAGTTCCCTTCCTCTCTGACATGACTCAATTTGCAAATACATATCATAATACAATATTTATGATTACTCTGTGTAGTAATTTAATGACATCAATCATTATGAGGCAGAAGAGTTAAAAGAAGCCATTAAAAAGTAAAGACCCATATGAAAATATGCAGTATCAGCAATGATGTCTGTTAGCAGAAGCCTTTCACATAGACATAAGGATTTCTAAGGACTACATAGCTGTTGTGAGAGTCTTCTCTAAGTGTGTGTGTGTGTGTGTGTGTGTGTGTGTGTGTGTGTGTGTGTCTTTCTTCCTCCTAAGTCCCCATGACAAACCACAGAACAATTCCACCAATTCCACCAGAGTTCACTGGGGAACCAATGAGTTTATACAATTATGTAGAGGGGTTATGGGAAGGAGCTTGGGAGACCACGAAGAATCCAGTATGGTTGAGTGGTGGACAGAGTCACTTCCCTCATTCTTCCCAGCTTGCTCACTTCTGGCTCCTCCCAGACACCATGTGCAATTAAGGTAGATTGCCTTCCGCTGCTTGGGCAGAGGGCCGTATATTTGGATAAGGGTTCTTTAACCCTTCCACCTTTCCTTCTAAGAGAGAAAGCCAAGAGGCAACAAGCCTAGCTGTGGAGATCTTTTGCAATAGAACACAGCTGAAGTCATGGTGTGACAGCGTTGGCTGGAGAAGAGTCCTGTGTAATGATAGCCAGAGATAAATTGTTTTGAAGAGAGTACTTGGTGGAAGAAACAACAGAGTTTTCAAAAAACTAAATTTAAAATGAGTTCATTTCTTATTATAACAAATTACAAGTGAGTTAAATGGTTCAATCTTTTCTTGATGGAAAGAAATATTAAATGGCTCAATTTATTTATGATAATATATATATGAAATGACAGGGCAATGAAAAAAATCTTATTTCAACAGCAGAAGAAAGTAAGATACAAACATAAAAGGAATAAAGTATGACACAATTCCCCATTAGAATATTCTAATTTCCCAATAACCTTGGAGTTTTGAGCAATGTATTACAGTAATATCTTTCAAAGCCAATATTTTAGCAGAACATTTTAGTAATTTATAATAAGATAGATAATTTAATAAGATTTCAACTTGCCTAATTTAAAGTGAGTGAATAGATTTTCTTCTATGGTGCTTTACTAAATCATCACAGCAGTGTAAGAATAGGAAAACAAGTGACTGGAGTCATAGTTCAGCAGACAAGAATAGTTACTGCTTTTGAAGAGAGGACCTAGGTTCAGTTCCCAGCACCCAAAAGTGTCTGCAACTCTAATGTCAAGAATCCATAGCCCTCTTCTGGCTTCTGCAGACACCTTCATGAATGTGGTGCCCATATATACATGCAAGCACATACACACTGGAAAACAAGCCAATGGAGAACAGTTTTCAGTTTTAACAGCATTAACTTGCATAATTTACATTCTTATTATTTTCTTCATGTCTAGCTATATATGTATATATATATATATGTATATATATGTGTGTGTGTGTGTGTGTGAATATCATATTAAAGACTGTGATGCCAAATGGTTTAGTTATTACTTTTGTTCTGTGAATTAAATGTCACTGAAAGCTAAAAATGCTAGTCTACCTGATTTCCCCAAATGTCACTATTCTGAGAATAACAGAGATAAGTTACTAAAAATTCCCTAGGAGTGAAGTGCTAAGTGAAATCATTAAAGGGATTTGCAAAGGAGGAAGAGGAGGAGGAGAATCATTATTATTATTATTATTATTTGACATATTTTTATTTCCACTCACTGCAAGGTAGAGAATTTAAAATCCAGACTCACATTCATAGTTATCTCCCTGCCAAAGCAGCAGCTGGCTTTCATGGCCTAAAGCTGAAAGGTCTAATAAGGTCCCCTAGGCTTGGGTTGATGCTGGAGGATGAAGGCCTTCCTGAAAGAACTGCAGGAGCAGGTGATGGATCTTTATGGGATAATGAGCCTGTGAGCCTTGCTCAGAATTTGCTTATGTGGCTCTGCCAACAGCTGGACTGACTATACATTCAAACCTGGCCACTCTCCCAAACAACTGTGATGCTCTTTCTGGATCCTGTCTGCGCCTAGACAAACCTGTGATGGATCGCTGTCTACTGAGGCTGTCTACTGCCTAAGGTTTGCCTGACTCTGATATTTATCCTCTAGATTCCACTCTTCTGAGCTCCTCCCTTGCCACACTTCTCTCCTGGTCTTGCTCACATCCCTACCTGTGCCAGCCCACTGTGATGGAGTGGCGCTACCATTTTGACTTCTTCCTATGATCTAGTATCATTCTCATTAAAGTTATTCATAAAGTAATTCACTCTCCCCAGACTACTGTTTCATGTTTTCTCAGAATAGAAAGATATTACTATATGCAAATTTTTCCTGAGGTTATATCTTACTATTATCTACTTAAAAAAAAAAATTTTATCTTGTCTCATTTCAGTAGGAAACAGTTCCAGAAAAGGAATGTGATTAGTCAGCGAGGGACAAACAACAACTTTGAGATCAATACTTTTAGCCAAGGCCAGAGTTATTCTGAGTGACCCAGCTTGTGTTGCATATCTGACTTCAAGCCTGCTGTTTGGGATACAGAGTTAAAGGAAAAGTGATAGGAGAGTGGATCATATGCAGAAGCAAGAGGATTGCCAAGCATAGGCAAAAGTGTTTAAACACACTATAGATTGGTGTAGTTGGTAATTGTAGGCTGGCTTTTGGATGAAAAGATCAGGAAAACCTTCAATGACATTTTAGAGGAAGGAAGGGAAACAAGCAATGAGTTCCAACTATGGATCAGAGTGTAGACTCGTGGATGGTAGATTACATTCAGAACATCTCATAAAAGAATTGCCCAATCATTTTGGCAATGAATACAGAAGATTTAGTTTAACAATAGTATTGTGCCCTGGGAGAGATCAGGGAAGGGTTCAAAAGCAGAAAATTCACCGATGGCTGCCTTTGAATCATCAAATCAATCTCCCCAAAACCTATTGTAAACATCTGCTATCCTCAGGCAACAAAGCTTTTGAATAATCCCAGTATTTAAATGTTACTAAGCCTGGAGGTACATGTATCTTATGGTGGAAAGAAGAATGTTAAGATGCTCCTGTATTGCTATGAAGTTTTAGGATGCATTTAGTCTATCAGTTTTTTTTAAAATCTCTCAAAGAGTACTGATCTGCAGAATGGGTGCTCTGATCCATTATGGGAAAAACAAGAAGGGTTGGACCAAGAAAGTGGTCACAGAGAGGCCAGGGCTCAAACTTGTCCATCTTGCTTGATTTTAATCAAGTATATTTTCTAAAGGCGATTGTGTATTTAGAAGACACATCTATTTTAAACTGTATTCAGTAGAATTTTAAGATAACAAGCATACACCAACAGGAACTTTGCTTTGGTCTTAAAATCTACGTCCTCTTAACTAACCTCTGGAACTTCGTGCTTACCCTTCTGTGAATCATAAATTAAAATTCATCTTTGAGATATAATTAGATAACATCATGCAGTCTGATCTTGCTACCTAGATCTTTGTTCAGTCCGAATCTAATTGGCTTAGAGATGTTTGGGGTTCCCTCCAACTCCCCAGCACATGATTAATTAACAGAAATTCTACTTTAGCAATATTATTGTTGTAGGTCAGCAAAGGAAAGCAAAGTAGATAGAGAAATCTTAACCTAATAAGCACTAAAAAAGTAGATTGGAACAGAATTAAATTTCACAGCTGTGATTAATTATAGAGCACTAGGAACAAAATTCAATGTACATTGACTAGTTATAATTCAAACTGTATTTAGTCACACAATTCTTTGGCAATATCTCTAATTCTAAGAGGGGGGAAAAGTATCTCTTTTCAATAATTGTTATCTCACTTATTCTCAAAGTAAGAAACAATCTTGTATATGGAGATGTGATAACCACACATATTCATATTTCATATTCATATTTCATATGAATAATTATAATTATATCTTATCAAATTACCTAGCCAATGTAGTCAATGCTTTAATCTTTTGTCTCTTTGTCTTTGTTATCTCTGTCTCTGTCTCTGTCTCTCTCATACACAAGCACATGGTCTCAGTATGTATGTAGCCCAGGCTGGCATCAAACTCAGAATCATCCTGCCTGTTTTTCCTAAATGCAGGAATTGCAGTAACATTACCAAGATGGCTCCTAAATTACATTGTTTACTTTAAAAAGGTGTATTTATCTCAAAGATACTGGAAAAAAAAGGCTATATATACTATGAGAGCAGATATTATACATGTCTAATTTTTTTCTTAAGAAAATTAAAGAGCCAGTATGATATTTAACACTACTTTCTCTTTCCACTATATATACGTATATGTAAGTACATATATACCCATACACATATATATCACTCTAAACACATATTTTTCTCACGTGTCAATTAAAAAGTATTGAAAGTTTTCTGTTTTTATTAACTTAAATTTTACTCTTTACTTAGTAGCAGAGTGTGTTTCTTTTTGTTCTTTAAAATTTACATAGGTCAAAGACTTCTCCCTTCCATGGCTGCAGAATTTGTAGGGTAGAATTTGTAAGAACATCACTTTTTGATTTTGCATCTTAAATGTCAAGAAATCTTCACTCTATTCCTGAATTAAGACAGATAACAGTGAGAGGGAGTAGCCTGAGAAGTGACAGTTCCCCTTCCAGGAAAGAAGAGAATTAGTCAGTATAAGCTATATTGACCAACCGTCAATATGTAAGAAATGGAATTCAAGCCATGTGGATGGACTACAGACAGAAGAACAGTGGAGGTTATAGTTGGATTTGCTTTTACTGATTGGAGATGGCTCTGGTAAAACTAATGAAGACTAGGTCAAGTGGAGAACCCAACAAATACAACTTCTACAGCACATGATAAGGAAAGTGATATCTTCAAAATTTCCCTGCAGAGGGGGTCTTGTTACTAATTCTTCCCCAAAGAATATAAATGCATCACTTCCTGTCAACATCCACAGGAATCAATCAACATCTCTTCAATTTCTTATATCTTCAGCTTAGTGATAGAAAGCAAAGGATTCTGGGATGGAGAGTGAACTCTTTGGGGTGAAGTGAGGTTGAGTTACCCAGTTATGGCTTCCAAGAGGGAAACACCTGATTTGCTGTGCTGATGAAGCAGTGAGGGCTGCCAGCCTCACTGGCATTATAGATTTTCTGCTGCGTGAATTTCAATATTTGGATTAAGCATATTGCACTTAACATTTTAAAATATTCAGTTTTTTTCTACTAAAAGGACTTATGACTTGACCACTCTGACCTTCAGTTTAGGGAGTAAGGATCATGTCACAGGGAGAGACTGTTGAGAATGGTTTAAGCTTCAGAATTACAAGGGAAATATAGTGATGAAGTCTAGAAGTGCTACCTTCCAAAGTGCCTGAGAAAGACATCCAAGCACATCCTCTGCTCTCTAAACTCACATATGAGTGCAATGCCTGTACACACACACACACACACACACACACACACACACACACACACACACACCACTTACGTGGAAAAAAACCTGAAGGATTCTATGACCATTTTTCTTATAATCATATTTCCTTTAGTTCTCTTATTAATGGTCAGCAAGATGGCTCAGTGAGTAAAGGTGCTTGCCACCCAACCTGATGACATGAATTTAATTATTGGCATGTAAATGATGGAGGGAATTCCCAGAAGTTATCTCCTGACATCCACATGCATGTTGTTGCATGGCCCTCCCACAAATAAACAAATATAATAGAAATTTTAATAGCTTTGTCTTCCATGTACAATAAAGTCCAAGTTCTTCTTAAAGACTGCATGTTATGTGCTGTGGCTTAAATGATACAGTATTGATAAAGCAAAGTTTGAAATTACAAACTGTTGAATTGGCTGGCATAATCCAAAACAGGTCATTGGCATTTTCTCCAGAATATTTTATTGCATCCATTTCCTGCTAAGAAGACTTTGGCAGAAAAAGTCCCCTTTGCAAACTAAATCTGGGTAATTGTGAGCATATTTAAATTTTCCCACATTACTAGATGATATCTTCAAACTTTTTATATTACTAGGAGGACTTAAGGATCTCACACCAAGGAAAGTCATGAGCTGAAGGCATCTAGCATCCAACTTTCCACTAACACTCACTTATGTTTAGTAGAAAATGACCTTCCTTGATGCTTGTTAGTGATGGACTTAGAAACATGATGGGTCTGAGTCAATCTGGAATTTTCTGTTTTGGGACTACCCCACACCCATCCCATTTTGGAAACACTGGTCTGTAGATTTTCATACCGTCACACATATCTTTCAGTGCCAATCTATGGACAGCAGAGATAGCCAGCAATTATTCATTGCCTCTGCTCCTGGGACACTATGTCACTGCTTCGCTAGTTTTGTATAATTATCAGCCATAAAAGTTTCCTATGTTAGGATGGCTGAAGGTATTTGAGAGATAGACTATGTGCCTAGCATGCATGAGCCCCTATATTTATTTAGTCTTTATTAATTACCCACTCAGAAAGCATTCCATATTATGGTTACACTTGTATATTTTCACAGTCCACATATATACAATTGACTGAGAGTATAGGAGAAAACAAGGATGAGTAGAAAAAAATGATGATACCTACGATTGCTTTATTCCCATGTAATTTCTATTTTAAATGTGTTTATCTATGATCCTGGCTTCTTTTGTTGAGGGACTGTTATAAGATTACTTCCTGTTCTAGTTCTGTACATCTGAGTCCAACTGCTGCTTCTCTTCCTTGGGCTCTGAAACAACTTATAGGTAGATCCCTGAAAGCATCCCTGGAAGTTTCACTTGGCCTGGAGATCACCAAGGAAGGCCAGCCAGCCTCAGGGATCTTCCTCCCCATTGTTGAGATTAAAATGGTACGTTACTATGTCAAAGTTTTATGGATTCTGAGATTGGACTCAGGTACTCATGCTGGCAAGACAAGCAATGGTTGCTCAGAACCATCTCCCCAGATCCTTTGTACTACTATCGTATAGATTGTATACTAAATATTCCCATAGGGCTAGAAAAACACAGCCCATGCTCTTGAAATATTAAATGCAAGTTAATAAGATGCTAAAAAAAAAAAAAAACAGAAGTGCAGCCCATGTCCTGTGACCTAAGGCATGGTGCCTTATACAGTTATGCTGTAGTAACATGGAATGAATAATTTCTTTGGGGAGACTGATACATTACCATCCAGACCCCTGTTATAGTATAAATATATAGGCATGCACATGGTGGTCTACACTGAAACATAAGCATCTATTTTAGTGGCCCCTCATGCAAAAAGTTTTTTTGTGATTTCTGTTGGAGTACATTGAGTGAATGTTGTCTCAAACTGGGTCTACGTGTTTCATTTGTCTCATATATTTTTATTTGGTTTAAAATTTTAAGCAGCTATCTTTGATGTCATCCCTTCATGCTTCTCCTCATTCATATCTGATGAGCCTTAGAAAAGTGATGGTGACCTCATCTCTTCATAGAATTATCTAAGTATTTTTCTGTGAATATAAGGGTGACCTAGGAGATATCACTTATGACCTCTCCCAGAGAAGATGGATTGCTACATACCAGTTCCATCTGATATTTGAGATAATGATGCATTAAACATTTTAATTAAATCAGACCCCAAGGATGAGTTATTTAAGGTAAAAAAAAATAGAGGAAAGAGAAACCTATAGAAGCATGAAAGGATACAAGTCTATTTTAAAAGCACAGAGTTTAACATGGTAGATCCTCTCTGTATCTTTGGTGGTAGAAAGGTGATTGACTAATGGCTGCAGATGAACTCATACAGAGATTAGCTCATGGTCAAGCGGCTTTGACCCATAGTTGAGAGAGGTGGCAATAGAAGAGGCAAAACACAGGGATCAAGCTGTGTTAGGAAAACTAGATGATAAGGAGGAAAAATGAAGACAAGACAGCCATCTGCCAGGAGGCTGTATTGTGACTGGAGTGAGAAGAGACATTGGTTAGTATAGTGGTTCAAGGGGGGTGGTATCCCCACAAAAGATATGTTCTCAGATCCTATGAATGTTATGGTGTTTGGAAACAGCCATTAGCAGATGCAGTTAGTTTAACTATTTTGAGGCTTGTGCTCATGTTGGGCAAGTCTGGATAGGCACTGAATCCTGCACCAATTATCCTCACAGGGATACAAGGGAGGTGTCACAGACATAGAAGGAGAACGCAACATGGCCATGCTCAGCTAAGTGTGCTATAACAAGTATGAGTATGATCCAAGGACTGACATTAGCCCCAGAAACTAAACATCTAGGCTAGAGAAATGGCTAAAGTGTGTGGGGTTCTGTTTGACATCTGGTCCCCAGAGCTTTAGGAAACACACTTCTGATTCTTTCAGAAAGAAAGGCTTCTTTATGGCAACTTGTCATGGCTGCTACATGTAGGTAGTGTTATAGTAAGGCAAGCGAAATGGTGGGAGGAGGAATCAGTGCAGGTCAGCGGGGATTCTGAGCAAGCTCGGCAGAGCAGGATACTATTGTACACACAAGTAAGTAGCTGGAAAGATGCCTGAGCGGGCAGGCAGGCAGCTATGTTTATGAAAAGGTGCTGGGTCTGAATCCTCCTGTCTGAAGATCAGCAAGTAGATCAGACTGGTTAGAAGCAAGTGATGTTTTCTGAGTGGTAGAAAGCAAAATCAGAAAGGGAATAAAATTATTGAGAACAGTATATTTTCTTGAAAGAGTCCACTGTAGTGATTCTACCACAGAAGGGGTAGAATTTATACCCTGTACAAACAGAAAAATGCCCCTGTTAGCTGGGGTGCGCATAACTAAAACTGCACACAGGGTTAAACAGGAGCTGTTTATTTCTCACAGTTATGGCGTCTGGAAAATTCAGTGTTACGGTAGTAGATGGCTGCTTTCTCTCTGTGTCTTCACATGGCAGAGAGAAGAATCTCTGATGTGTCTGTATCTCCCTATATTTACTCATATCATCATGGGGTTCTAGCCACCTATTTTCATTTAAGTCTGTTGAATGTTTCAGCAATTTAGTATCATCATAATATCACCATACATTGCAAGCTGAATTTCTATAGAGAAGTAAACATTCACTTTATAAGGAGGAATTGGTTGACCCATGGATGAAGTATTGACCACACAGTAGTAGCATCTGGAACAGATTCTGAGAGAGCCACCTGAAAGAATAAGATTGTTCCAGGAGAGCTTGTCAATGTAGAAAGGATGGTGGCAGGATAGCAGGTGGTACAAGGGACAGGCATCATTTGTAGATGTCAGCAAGCACATTCATTCAGTAGAAGAGAGGCTCTGCAGCTATAAAAGGGGCCAGAGCAGCCAAGCGAAGCATGTGTCAGGAGCTGAGCTGGAGCTGTGTATGGTGGTCCTCTTCTCTGTTCACCGCCACACCAGCTCTCACAGTGTGGGCCAACAGAGGCTATCTCCATTTCTCTTTACAAATGCATGTGGGCCACCAACTGCTGACTTTGGGGAGATGATTCATACGGTATCTGAAATGTTTGCAGATTTTGTAGGTGAGATACTTAAATTCTTTTGAGTAATGGCACCTTGAGACTTTTAAGACGTAAAGGGTAAGTGTGCCCTGAAAACTCATACATTTGAGGCACCAGATGAGAAATGCTTCTTGCAAACAGGTAGTGGGGGTGACTATGGCTTGCTAATAAGCTTCATGTTTGTTCTATGTGAATAGACCCTGAAGGCAAAGGACATTTACTGCTAATAAATGCTAGTGAGAGAAGCATTTGCTTAGAACAAAGTCAACAAAGAGGCAAATGGCTGCTATTCCATTCCTTACACTGCTCCAAGGATGTACAAATTGCAGGGTTAGGTGCAAGTGGTTCATCTCATCTCTTCTGATTGTGAGAGGATGTTTTACAGACAACTTTGTAAAGTATCATATGCAGATTCCATTTTTATTTTCCATGTCAAAGGAGAAGTCTGCAACCAGGTCCATGAAATGACCCAGAAGGGGAACAGGGAGTGAAAGTCTCCTCTCCATTCGCACATTCCCTCATCTCACACCTGGCCTCTCCCCTCATCTCACACTCAACCATCTCAGCCTCATTTTCTTCACCTGTGTATAGTGGGCATCATAAGTCTCAATTTCTTCTTGTTATTTCAATGTAAGGATACCCATAGTTAGACTACATAAAAATCTGACCACTTATATATTGTAGGAATTAATGATAGAGAGGCACATAATTAATGTAAGAATTCTAATGTTTAAGAGCACAAGGTATATTCTGGAGGGTCCCCCACCTCCTACTTCCTGAGGTTGCCTATTTCCATAGTTTCTGCTGGACCTCAGGGCTTCAGTTCTTTTCCCCCACCCAACATCTGATCAGAACTCAAAGGGAGAGACCTTAGATGAAGTGCCCTACAGTGAAGAGAGGGAACTTGTAGAGCCCACCTCCAGCTGAAAGACAGGGCATCAAGTGAGGGATGGGGTTGCCATCCCACAGTCAAAAATTCTGACCCAGAATTGTTCCTGTCTGAAAGAACTGCAGGGACAAAAATGAAGAAGAACCTGAGGAAAAGGAGGTCCAGTAACAGGCCCAAAGTGGAATCAGCTCAAGGGGAGGTCCCAAGGCTTGACATTATTACTGAGGCTATGCAATGCTCAGAAAAAGGGACCTGTCATGTTTGCCCTGTAAAAGACCCAACAAGCAGCTGAAAGAAGCAGATACAGATATTTACACCCAACCAATGGACAGAAGCTGGTGACCCCTGTGGTTGAATTAAGGAAAAGCTGGAAGAAGCCAAGAAGGAGGAGGAAGACCCTGTAGGAGGACCAGGAGTTTCAATTAACCTGGACCCCCAAGATCTCTCAGATACTGGTACACTAACCAGCCAGCATACACCAGCTGATATGAGGCCCCCAACACATATATAGCAGAGGACTGCCAGATCTGAGTTCAGTCAGAGTAGATGCACCTAACCATCAAGAATCAGGAGGCCCCAGAGAGTGGAGAGGTTTGGTTGGGTGGGGGTGGTGACATCCTCATGGAGATGAGGTATGGGATGTGAAACAATCAGAAGGTAGATCAGGAGGGGGTTAAAATATGGAGTGTAAAAAATATGAAATAAAATTAAAAGAAAAACATGGAGATGGGGAAGAGAGAAGGAGAGGAGGGGAAGAAGAAAGGAGGGAAGGGTGGTGGATGGTATTAAGAAGTGTCAAGGAATAAATAGTGTTTTAATGAATGTGGAAAGAAACCTCACCGCAGAGGACTTTGTCGTATCTGGCCCAATGTCTCAATGCCTCAGGGTAGAGCAGAGTATGTGTAACAATAACTAAAAAAAAAAGCAGTCACAAAGTGCAACAATCCAAGACACCAATAGTGCCTTGTTCTTTGCATCCTGAACAACTAGCATAGGATTTTTAAACCACAGCATCCATTTCTTACACGAAGACTGAAGTGAAATCAGGCAGCATGCCTGAGAAATTTAGAATTATCTGCTCAGGAAAGCAAAAGTGAAAAGCAGATATTCAGAAGCAGAATCAAGATAAAGATGTCAGTGGCACCCTATGACTGCTCTGGATCCAAACCACAGCACAGGCAGTACTCTTTTAGAAGAATCAGTTTTAAGTCCTGCAGATTTTAACAACTTCTCTCAGTATGCAAAAGGAAATTAGTAAAGCTATGTATAATCAAAGTCAATCAATCTTCTGTTTGGAAAAAGATGTTAGATATTAGATATTTCTGATAACAGTTAAAATACCATTAAACAAATAACTATACATCTCACAATCTAATTAAGAGTTAATTAAAAATAAAAATCTTTTCTTTTAATTCTTCTCTTCAAATCATGCTCACAAATACAACCTTGTACACACATGCATATATACACATATGTACACACACACACACACACACATACGCACACACCTTTTTTTCTTCCTTTTCCAAATTTGCTATTTCTCATCTTATTTCTGTTCACTTTTGTTCTCAGCATGATCTACCTAGAAACTCTGTTGCCAGGAGACCACTGCTGAGGAGCATCTAATGCTGGCTTCAACAAGGAGTCACAGAAATTACTGGTTTGTTCCTGAGCACATACAGTATTTTTAAAAGAGATAATAAAATATTTGTCTGGATATTAGTGATTCAGGCAATCATACATATTAAGGGAGAAAGAATATTTAAAGATCTTCATTGCATCTGAGAGAGAGAGAGAGAGAGAGAGAGAGAGAGAGAGAGAGAGAGAGAGAGAGAGAGAGAGAATAGGTAAAAATAAAATCTCCATCTTACTTATGGAAGAACCATCCTGTTCCTTGTTTCTTTTTTTTAATTTTTATTTACTTATTTATTTATTTTTATACTCCATAATTTATTCCATCCCCTGGTTGCTCCACATCTCATACCTCCTCCCCACTCCTATGTCTTCATGTGGATGTTCCCACTCCCCACCCCTTTTGACCTCTAAACTCCCTGGGGCCTCCAGTCTCTTGAGGGTTAGGTACATCATCTATGAATGAACACAGACCTGGAAGTCCTCTACTGTAAGAGTGTTGGAGGCCTCATACTGTCTACAGAACTCAAAAAGGTCAACAAGCTGAAGTGCCCAAGTGAGGACACCTCAGTTCCACTTGGGTGAGAGAAGAAAGCTATCACAAGTGGGGAGGGAGGAAGGGACCTAGGAGGGAAAGTAGCCAGAGGGGGAAGTGGCGTGGGGAGGGGAATCTGATCTGGTATAGGGTGAGGGAAAAGGACTGAAGCCCTGAGGGCCAGCAGAAAGAATGAAAACAGGCAATCTCAGGAAATAGGAGGTTGGGGGTCCCTCCAGAATGCAGATCTGGGAGGTGCGAGACTCTCAGGACTCAAAGGGAGGGATCTTAGATGTAATGCCTGACAGTAGGGAGAGGGAACTTATAGAGCCCAGATCCAGGAAGACAGGACATCAAATGAGGAATGGGGTTGCCATCCCAGTTACATCTCTGACCCATAATTGTTCCTGTCTGAAAGAAATACAAGGATGGAAATGGATAGGAGCTGGAGAAAAAGAAGGTACAGGACAGGCCCAAAGTGGGATCCAGTTCAAGGGGATGTCCCAAGGCCTGCCATTATTACTGAGGCCATGGAGCACTCACAAAAAGGACCTATCAGGACTGCCCCCTGAAAGACCCAACAAGCAGCTGAAAGAGTCAGATGCAGATATTTGCACCCAACCAATGGACAGAAGCAGCTGATCCCTCTTGTTGAATTATGGAAGGGTGAAAGAAGCTGAGGAGAAGAGGAACACTGTAGGAGGACCAGCAGTCTCAAGTAATCTGGACCCCCAAGATCTCTCAAACACTGGACCACCAAACAGACAGCATACACCAGCTGATATGAGGCCCCCAACACACATAGTATTCCTTGTTTCTTACTTATTCTGATTTTTCACATGACTCTGCAGGTCTCTACTTTCTCTGGTTCTGCTCTGGCCTTTATGCATTGCCAATCTCTTCAGCACAAAGGAATTTTAAAACATCCAATTCCATGAAATGGAACAAGAGGAGCCATGGGTAGGGAGAATGATAAAGGATGAAAAATGTAATTGTAAGAATGGCACATCAACATAGCTTCCTAGAATTTCGTATCGGAGTAGATTCCAAGAATGCAGGCCACACACATGTTGTCCAGGTAACTGAGTGTTATGAGAAATGCAGTGGAAACTAACCTGTAATCTAGAAACTTTATCTGAATAAAAACAACTCAGTAATGAAATCATAGGGAAAACAAGCCCCTCTTTTCTAAAGTTTAATATTTTATGTATTAATTTAATAGTTTGCTATATTTATTTTGATTCTGTATAACAGATTTTCATATAGTGTTCATAGTTGTCAATGTACAGTGAAATATTCAAAACTAATATTTACTGCAAAAACTATATTCACATGCTAAAAAAAAATAAGTTATAGCCACATGATGCAAATGAAGATAAGCTTCAGCTTAAGAATTCAGAGATGCTGGGATGCTTCTCTGATGCTTCCCAGGGAGCTAATGAGGACGCTTTGATAACCTCAGTTCTGCATCGCGTCATAGTTCAACCAGGAGCTGGCTGTGCAGCCTCACCAACTGCCACAGCAGTTTCTCTGAATGTAAGAAAAAGGCACGGTCTTAACATTTTTCACTTACAAGGATATTACGAGAATTAAATGAGGGTATGTGTGCAAACAGCATGCCCGAAGCATCACAAATGCTTGATATACATTAGCTATGATCATTAGCATTATCTTTTGGTTAATTAAGCTGATAGGATCATGAGCTTCTGAGACAGTTTATTCAGGCAACCATGGGGCCTAGCTACTCAAGAACTTCTGCTAAGAAGATGAAAGAAAGTTACTGTCTACATAACATTATCTAAGGAGGACTTTTCCTCCTCGAGAATGTAGGTCAATAAAGAAACATAACTTGACAACAATGTTTCTAACACTTTTTTTTATAGGTATTAGGGAGGAATGACACAAGACCACATTAAGAAACTATTCTTGGAGTTGGGTGAAATCAAGGTTCTCCCCCTTCTAAACTGTCCCTATGTTGTTTATTAATATGATCAAGCTATAATCATCTTGATATTAACATTAATTGCCATTATTCGCCAACTGCTCTTAATGGTGCCTAAATATGTAAACATGCTACTTGATGGATTTTTGGTATGTGCTTATGAAACTGTTATCACGACCTTCAGTTCACTGACGCTTCCTCCCAAAGGGGTATCATTTCAGCTGATGACTTCAGAATTTACATTCTGTCTTTTATAAAAGTACATTTATGTATTTGAGTACTCTGAAGCTTCTGTTTCCATCATTGGTTAACTTTTAGTCCTCATCTGTTAATTTTACTTTATTAACTCTCTCCCAGATCACCTTGGTTCTCTGTTGAAGTCATTCTTTTTCTAGTTTTCCTACATGATGATATTCTTTGACAAATAGGGACTTTCTCTAAACTTTTAATCTCTAAGTTTTGGTGTCACCACAGTTTTTTGATTCATAAACTCTATGAATACGATTTTTTAACCATATTATGCAGTCTAAACCAACTTGTGCAAAGGCTTAGTAAGGATTCAGAGAAAATAGATTCTGAGACAACATAAATGCAATCTGTATGGATTGCTACATCCTCAAACTCAGCCTGCCTAATGAAGGTCTGGTTCCAGTTTGGTTGTACAAACTCATCAAGCAACGTGCTTAGCATTTTTGGTAGGACGCTGCAATCCATATCAAGGCGTTACCCTGGAGATCTGACCCACATACTCAAGTGTGATTTCTTTTCCATTCTGGAAAGAAAAATAGCCTTAATTAAAAAGTTGCATGGACTCCTGTTGAGTTCATATCCAATGTAAGTGGATGCCCACTTGGTAAATGACCGTGGCCCCTCAATGACCATTTGCTCACATTTGTTTGGTAAATAAAGACAGCTTTCTTGTTAATAAAAGTAGATCAAGGTTTACAGCTGATCACAGAGAAATATTCCTTGTCACAGAATAGTATGACTAGAGCTTAGAATTATTTCTATTCACTGCAGGAAGGGATAAAGAATGCTCTAAAATTACAGTTTGGAAAAAGTGACAGTGGCTCTGCAAGTGCTCAACCCACAAGTTTGCAGCAATCTCCACTTGAGTATGCTCGAGGGTTCTCTTCACTTTCATCTTTTAGATTCACACTCAATCTTGACACATGAGGCATATGTCTCAATTCCTTACATTACCAGCCATGTGAAAACAGACGACTCATGCACCACTCTAAAAGCATGCTTCGCAGTAGCCAACCTTATGCTGACTGAAGAGAAGCTTCAAGTTGATGAGGCAAAACCCAGCTTTGTCCCAGCCCAGAACATATGTTACCCTGTAATAAGGAACACAGAACTAAATATAAATACCAAACAATGTTGCGTTGCTGAAGTTAGGCATCTTTATGTCACTGCTTGATTATTGCTTCTGGGATAGTTCCCTTAGATGAGTCATTCCTTACACGAATTTCATAATTGAGGGGCTAATTTTTTCAACTATTTTGTCCTTTATAGTCAAAGAATCAAATACAGAATAAAATGAGGTCAATTATAGAGAAATTTCACAGCAAGCCAATGAGAATTTCAAAGATAAATTATGCATGAGCATGACAATGCCAGACAAATAAACAACTAAGATCACCAACAAAACCTTACTTTATAAAAGAGCAAGTTTGATATTAAAACTCTATACAGTTTCTAAGTTATCCAATACACTACAATAAATGCCCATATTTTTTATGGGAGTATGTGAGAGCACAATATTCTTTTCTGTCTCTTGAGCATCATTGTTTGTGTGGTGAGATGCATGTATCACATTCTCTTAGAAACATCAGTGGGGCAATACCCATCAGGGGGTGCAGCTCTGTATTTAGAGTTCAACAGTGATTGAGCATCTACTATTTGCCTTTGCTTCAGCGGTTTGAGATTCAAGAGTTGTCTTGTGGTACTGATGTAGGCAAGTTCAATGTCACCTCTGATGTGAAGCATCCTGAAGGTGAGGCCAGGGGAAACTCCATGAACCTTTGATATATAAATAGAAGCTGAAAGTAATAGGACGTTGTGAGCAAGACATGGTGTGGAAATCCTCCACTGGAGGGCAGGATTTTTGTAAGGTCAAAGATGTGTGAAATATCTTATGAGATTTGGGAAATAAACTGTATTATATAGCTGTGGCAGCCTGTGCAGTCTAGAGGTGGTAACAGATGCAGCTAAACATGCAGTCAGGAATTTGATCATGAGGGACTCTTTCAGCCCAACAAAGGGATTATGTAAGGAAGGCATAAGCCAATCAGATTTTGGAATACACTATATTCAATGAGATGAGAATGCCAGGGAAGCTTACAGGGGCATATCTACAATTCATGTGTCACCAAACAAAAACTAAGTCTGAAGCTTTATTAAGTTGTAAGAAAGGAGATTGGAGAGAAATGGTGGAGAAAAAGCTTTTTAGTAATATCGGAGGCTCCTGGCTGTGGAAGTCTAGAGAATTATCTGCACTGCGAAAAATAATGCAATGGTCATAAATTCCACAGTTCTTAGAGTATTCATCTAGAAATGTCACAGTAAACCATGAGATCAATACACCTCTGTCATGACTTGGGACACACCACGGAATTGCTTTGCATGCTATCAGATAATATTTTCTGATGATCATTTTTGTTTCTGAAAGATAGGTAAAGATTTTTCCAAAGTTCTCTTTGACAGTTGTTTGGTAAATATTTCAAATCAGGGAACTGCAACTGAGAGTATAGGGGACTTTGAAGCCTGGACAACTCCTGTAGTTGCACACAGCAAACTAACTAATAGCATTAGTTCAGCTAGAATTACTTCTGAGTCAAGTGTCACAGGATTGGTGATGGTAGCATTGCATTGACATAGTAAGTAATGCAAGTCACTGTTGAGTGTCATAAATACAGTTTTTAAAAAGGTTGTTTTTGTGGTTTTGTGGGGTTTTGTGTATGTTTACTTCATATTTCATTTGTTTGTTTGTTTTTAAATGAGAACAAAAATGAACATAATGTTGAGTGAGTAGGGAGGGGAGGAAGATCTGGGAGGGCTTGGGGGAGGGGAAAACATGGTCAAAATATATTGCATGAAAATTTTTCCAATAAAAATATGCTATTGAGGGGAATCTAAATCCAATTAAGTTACTGCATTGCACTTTATTTTTTAATAGGATTACAATTTTATTTAAAACAAGGACTGAATTTCCCATAGTTGCTCAACAGCCCTTCTGTGATGGGCTTCCCTCTTACTTCTCCGACGTTAACACATGTGTATAATGTAAACACATAATCAGATCAAGATAACTGGTTTGGCCATCTCCTCGAACATTTATTACTTCTCTGTGTTAAGAACTCCAAGTCTGGGACAGGCAGTGGTGGTGCATGCCTTTAATCCCTGCACTTGGGAGGCAGAGGCAGGCGGATTTCTGAGTTTGAGGCTAACCTGGTCTACAGAGTGAGTTCCAGGACAGCCAGGGCCACACAGAGAAACCCTGTCCCGAAAAAAAAAAGTCCAAGAACTCCAAGTCCACTTTATATGCCATTTGGAAGTACACAATGTTTTAGTGTCAACCAACCATTGTTGTCCTACTATGCTGCACAATAATGTAAGTTCCTTTCTTCTTCAGCATTATACCCCTGATCCAACCACACTCTTTCTATATCCCTTCCCTGACATCTTTCCCATATATTTAATACCCTACTTTCTGCATCTGAGAGATGAAGTTATAAGCCTCCACATGTGAGAACCTGTAGCACTTGTCTGTCTTGTGCCTGATTGATTTTAGTTACCATGTCCTCTGCTTTCATCCAGATTGTTGTAAATGACAGATATTTATTCTTTTTCCTGGCTGAATAATATTCATTGTTGTGTATATATCATATTTCCTGTACCCATTCTTCCATTCCTAAAAGCCCAGCTTGATTCCATATGCTGTCAATTGTGAGTTATATACTTATTTTATTACCTTTAGAAAGCAACTTTGGAGGACATTTCTGAATCAAATCAAAATCATGTTTGTCAGGCTTTTGGGAGGACTTCTATACTGTCTTCTGTAATTGCTACACTAGTGTATATGCCCAGAAATCCTATTTGAGAATTTCCCTTCCCCATAGCCTTACCAGCACTTGCTTGCTTGTTTGCTATGTCTTTGATCACAGGCACTTTAACATGGACAAAACAATAATATGTATCATAGCTTAGGTCTGCATTATGGTGGTGTTCTTAAGTTGCAGTGTGGCACGATGCTGACAGCTGAGGAGGAGGAGGAGGATGTACTAGGGCTGAGGACAAGACCTGGATAAGCCAACATCTACTCATATGGGAGAGCAAACAAACAAAACAACAACAACAGAGAGAGAGAGAGAGAGAGAGACAGAGAGAGACAGAGAGAGAGAGAGAGAGAGAGAGAGAGAGAGAGAGAGAGAGAGAGAGAGAGATGACATATGCCCTATTTACACCAAGGAGGTTGCAAAGGGAAAATACTGTTTACTTTGTAAACAAAGGACTGGGAGACCCTAAAATGTTTGTTGTCCAAGCACAAGGAACTGAATCCCAATCCCTAGAATCAATGTAAATAAAGCTGCACACTGCAACATGAGCCCATAACCCCAGTTGTGGAAGCAGAAGTGGGCATATTCCTGAAGCTCACTGGCCATCCAGAGCTCAGTGTATGAACTTCCAGCTTAGTGAGGGGCTTTTCCTCAAACACTAAAGGTGCAGAGTAATAAAGGAAGAATATTCATCATAGACCTTGGACCTCCAAACCCACATATGTACTTACACAAGCATGTGCATGTGGATCCTATGTGCATGCTGGTAAATAGAGTTTCCAAATGTAGGCTGACACTCAAATGGTAGTACATGAACAATGGTGCTTAATACATGGGAGATATCTGTTCTGATAATATAAAACAAATTGAATTTTCATTAGGACACTAGGGAATGTTACCATGTCCGGATCTGACAATTCCTTCAGTACTGACATAAGTACCTGTTTATGAATTGACATTAGATTACTTTATATTTATGGATCCATTGTTTATATCCATATTATATATAATGTTTATATTTATTTTATATCTATATGAGGAAGATTAATTAAATAATGTAAAGGCCCAAGTTTATAGACCACCAGAGGATTCCTCTCTACATTGCTTCTGACCCTCAGTGTACTCAATACTGGAAGTCTGTGTGGGAGCTCTGCAGTTGGGATCCCCGTCCTGGTCAGGCTGGTACATCATAGAATCAATGGCTCATAATTCATGACTGTTTAGCGCAAGGTGTGATGATGATCAAATACTATTTGAAAAGCCTTACTAGGTTGTATTGAAAAAATATAGCCAAATCTTCTTAATGGTGTTACTTTTTATAGATTTGGATGATTAATGAGTACATTTCTTAAGTAAATTAATTTAAGCCTTTTGTCAGTCTCCTCAAGGCAGTTGACAATGATAAAAGTTTAATATTAATAGCAGCAGTAATGATATCCAATCTTCCAGGTTTCTATATTTGGTAAGGAATTATAAAGAGCACAAAAGAAGTCTCTTGGGTATATTCAATTAAAGATACAAAAATATGTGTATGAATGGGATCTGTTCCAATTACTTACAAAGTGGCCTCTCTGTTCACTGTGGTAGGCCATTTTCTCACATAGAAGACAGTGCATGCTATCAGTGTGCATCTGCATTTAGCAGCAAGTATTTCATATAGTGAGCCGAGAGTTTGCTCTGTGGAAACTCCCCCTGTCACTGGACTAAAAGACGTTCTTGCAGCAAGTGGCTGTATTGTACACATGAGCCAGTAGGAATATTTTCAAAGTCACTCAAAGGCCACAGACAGGGAGCATAAACTATTCAAAATCATAAACTAGCAGTATTAGGCTAATCAATACACAGGATACAGATGAGAACTTTCTAACTAAATCTTGTCATGAAATTTCCTGTTGTCTTGTTGATCTCTGTAACTCAGCTGTGTTGCTCAAAGAGGATGGACTCAGTCAGGCCAGACATCAATAGACACCGTCAGACAGGCTCTGGCAGTCAGACAGGCACATAGATAAAGCGATAAGGCCATTTACAGGTTTGCTGCACTAGTGCTTTGAAACATGCCAAGTGCTGGCCTTTCAAGCAAAGTGACAGAGCCCCATGCAGTGTGCTTTGCAGCTGTATATAGCGCCATGATACAATGGCTTGTTTTGCAAAGTGGCTGCCTCTTTGTTTTAAGTTACTGAAAGCATATACTACTGTCTTCACTCAAGAATATGATCTACTACTCCCCACCCCCATGCAAAGGATTATAACCTTGAGAAAAATAGTTGCTTTTCTTCTTTTATTCTCTTTAGAATGCTTCTACCATCTTCTACAATAAAAAAAAAAACAATATTCAGCCAGATGGCTACAGTGGCAAGTTGAGTGCACATTGTAAAGAGTGTTTGGAATAAAACAATTAGTAGCTATGTAAAAATAGAGAGTCCAAACCTCCTCCTCACCCCAGCATGCCACATCACACACCATATATACCACACACATACACACATCATAATATATGCCACATCACACACCGCATATACCACACACATACACACATCATAATATATGCCACATCACACTCCGTATATACTATACACATAAACACATTATAACATACTCCATACATACCATACATACACACCATACATACCACATATACACACACCATACCATACACACATGCCCCATACCCACACACACTTCGTTCAGACATACATCTTATGCATACATCCTATACACACAGAACATGCTATAAATCCACACCTCATACACCACACACACACACACACACACACACACACACACACACACACACACTATACACCTCACACCCATTCTGCTTGACTAATGAGTGCAGCTGAACTTGTTTCCTTTCTTATTTCTCACTTTTTCTGCTCCTCTTCCAACTTCGGTTGTACCATTTACCTTGAACGTGTATCAGAACTCACCAAAGTACAGCCCAAGGGCTAGAATTTTAATTAACCGGCTGCCTGTTTTTGAATGTCCGCCTAGCTATCAAGATATTTCACATTGTTAAGTAGTCATGGTAATTCAATTCACAATAATATTTTGTCAAATTAAATTTTAGTGTCCCTAAATAAATTTGGGGGATGAATTTTATCCTCTACTCATGGAATGATCGTGACATCTTTGGAGCAAGAAGGCCAGGGCTGAATAATTGCACCCTAGAGTACACAAACTTCACAGCCCAAATGGTCTGCTATTTGGCCACAAAACACATAGAGTTGTCAAGCTCCAGTGTGTATAATTAATGCCCCTGAAGTTGGCAGTGTGTGTCTGCATACCACAGTCCTCCCATCAAACATCTGTTATCCTAAGTGATGTTTTTGTCACTCAAGCATTCTTGGTTTTCTAGAATCTGGACTAGTGTTAGAATCTCTTTATTAACATCTCCACTCCCTCCTTATTCCTCCCTTGGTACCACTTTATCAGCTCTGTCTGTATTCATGTTACTCTGCTCTTTACCTACTGATATTTAACACTGACAATCAGGCTCAAATATCACTTTCATTGTGGCAGATCAGAAATGTGTCAAGCTAATGTGAGGTTTCTGCTTCAAGGAATTCGTGTGGTTCTTTGAACTTCCCCAACACACTTTCTATACCCTGTCTTGCATGGCCATTAGGTATGCATTCAACTCCTATCTACTAGTTGATAATATAACCCTTAAGTTTTAAGATTGTACTTGGTCATCTTTGTACTTTAATGGTGTTTCAGATATGTGCAGTCCCTATACAGTTTCCATTGCCTGTGGTTGGGTCTAGGCTTCAAGCCAACCCTTGGTGAGCTCACAATTCCATCTTTCAGTTGAAGGTCCCAAGGAATTCCAATGGCATTGTAAAAGACACATTAGTAGTGTAATTGAGCAAACTGGGTTCCATAAGAAACAGATGAGTTTGGAAAGTCATGAGCCCAGATATGAATCCAGCAGATAGCACATTGAAGACCACTTAGACTCTAAAACAGAAGATCATATCACAAATTAGAGAGAAACCACTATAGAAACTTATTTGAATGGAACCCTAAACACAGGGGATTCCTTAAATTATTCTTTCTTTTTTATGCATATAAGTCAGAGCCTGGAGATTAGAGAAACTGGTGAAGAAAGAAATTTGTGACTAGGTAGAGGTGAATATGAGGAACACAGAGGACAGAAGCAAGCAAAGTGTAGAGAAGGACCAAGTGGGAAGAATTGGCTTGAGCACTAACTACTTATCAGAGCCCATGATAAGACTTAGATTTTCTCATGGCACATGTGCAGTAACTATACAAGAAAACTGATGTCATCCGTTCTATAGATGAAAAAATACAGGTTAGCAGAGGTGAAGTAATTGGAAGAACTAGTAAAGGCAGGTATACATGAACCTGAATCTGGAATTAGCTTTTCACTATAATACTATATACTTCATCGATAAATGCTACTAAATGAATAGGATAGTAAAGGCTTGCAAGAATCCTACATGGAGTACCTGATAATGTTACTCCATTCCCCACCAAATTTTCTTAACTTTTTCTTTGTTAGATAGCTTACACCCTTTCTATAGCTGGCCCATGAAGGTTACAACCCACGTGTTGTCTGTCATATGTCCCACAAAACACAGGGAGTAATTTTAAAAAATTATTAGAGCTAAGTATGATCCCAATAAACCAATGCAGAAAGGTCATGAACTCAGGGCAAACCTAGGATAGAAAAGGAGACCTAATTTGAATAAGCAAAGAATCAATACATAAAACAGAATAAAAGAACATAATTAGTGCTTGGAGAACTGATTTAGATCTCTGGCCATCAACAATTGGACAAAGTATTCACACTGACTTCCAAGGCTTCTGCCATTTTGTTCATTCACCTTAGGGTCTTCTCAGTCAGTCACTGACATTATACCCCCTCTTACTGAAAGTCGTATGTTCACTCCTATCTCTGAACTCAAAGATAATCTTTCTTCCTTCACCAACTATGTTCTAATATATGGTGCTATACTTGATCTAAAATAGTACTCGTGTACATGCTAAAATCTTCAAGAAGCATCCTATAAACTACCAATAATTTTGACTCATTTCTTAAATCTCACACAAGTGTATTATAGTGTCATTTATACAAAACCAGTGGTTTCAAAAGTGCTAGGTACTTCCAATAACGAAGAACGAAAATATAGCTTTCTTAGACCCTGCAGTGTTTTTAATGAAATACCCCACACAGTCTTGGGTATTTGAATAGTTGGATCCGAATTGGTAGCTCTGCTTGGGGAGGTTTAGGAGGTGTGGGTTTGCTGGAGGAAGAATGTCAGTAGGGATGAGCTGTGAGGTTTAGAAGTCACATGTCATTCCCAGTTTGCTCTCTGCTTCCTGCTTGTGGTTGAATATATAAGCTCTCAGCTTGCTGCTCCAGCTGCCACGCCCCTTTGCCTCAGTAACGATAAACACCGAATCAACCTTTCCTTTTAATAGAGGCTTTGTTCCTCATGTCTTTTCATAGTGACGGAAAAGTAACTAAGACAGGCCCCTTCATGTTTCCAATTCTTTCCTTCAGAAGTTTACTTTGGAAGAAATTCAAGTGGGATCCCGAAGTGGCTGTTCTCATATCACCCCTCCTTCTGACACCATTACTTCCAATTAACTCTAGTCTCTCTTCCCTCTACAATTTTGTGGAATGAAGTAATTCTAAGAGATGGGAGAAGTTGGCATGACTGAGTTTGTGCCTCTCTCTCCCTCCTTTCTCTTCCTTCTTTTCTGCCTTTCTTCTAAATGATGCAGGATCTCACTGTGTAGCTTTGAATGACCGGCTTGTTTTAACCACCAGCGTGCAGAGATCTTGAGAAGATTGGAGGCAAGCAAGCACTTCTCCCTGCCAGTCCTATGTAAAGCGTCACCGGTAAGCAACCTCATTTTCAGGCTTTAACAAAACTCTACTCTGATTTGCATCCTAGGTTCATGGATGCTGCCAAGAAGTTCTATTCAAATCCCCGTATAATTTCTTCTACTGCATAATTTACATTGCTGCAAACAGTCTGGGAGCTTGAAAGGCAGTTTTAACTAAAGGGCAAGCCATATTGAGGATGTTTTAAACTGCATTAAAAGAGATTTTCCTTCTCGCTTGATAAATATTAATGTCCTTATTAATAGGTGACAAATGAGAACTAGCTTATAAAAAATTATCTTCATTTTTATTGTGTACAGAATATTTACCACTACTGCAATTAAACATTTGAACATCCTTCTAAAAGTTACATCTCAGAAAACCATGATGTCAGGATATCAAGCTCAAATAGTATGCCAGGTATTATGTTCTTTAGTTTTGATAGGTTTTACAGAGTAAAATCAATTTTTAATTATCTGCCTAACTAGGTAATAGTATCTTTTTGTATTGTACATGGTAATGTTCAAAGTCGCTTATCTTACCCACTAGAGTCTGTTCTACATTTGAGGCAATATTTGCTTCTAAACATTTTCTTTTACTTAATATTAAAATCATGTACAAGCTAAAAATTAATGAAGGGGTCCTAGAAAATAATAGAAATAAGGTCTATCCAGGATTAAGAATTTACTAGGATAATCTATCCAATTATAACTTTGACTATTATCAAGCTTAAAAAAATAATGGCCCCTCAATAAAGTGAATTACTGTGGAAGAAAAACAACCTTATGCTAGGAATGTCCAATTCTATTCCTTCCACAATCTGTTTTTCACTTTTTGTGTTATTATATACAGCTTTAATATGGTATTACTTCTAATCTTTCAAGTACCCTGTCAGATAAACTTAATTATTTCTCTGTGTTTTGCGAGTGAAAGAAAATTGCAGAAGAAAACTTAGTCATTCATCTAGATATATTTAATTCATATAAAAATGTTATTGTATTAAAAAAACTGAGTCATGGGAAATCAGACATGTGTTTAAATGCTTTTAGAAAGGACAGAAGGGTCCTAAGGTTTGAGATAACCTAGACAGACCATTCTTTATTGAACCTGTAGGAAACACCAACTGACTTTCTCATAAGCACAGCAGGGATTTCTTGGGGACTTAAGCATTAGCTTGGGACCTGCAGGTGTGTTATTGTTGTTCTCATGGGTCAAGAGGGCTGGGCTCCTCCATCAGTGGATCTCAGCTTACATTGATTGACAAGTTCTAGCCACCCTAAGAAGGTTGCAGCTTTGTAAAGTAAGGATTGATTTCACAGAGGGGTGGGGTCACTCCTGAACCTGTGGGAAGGCAATAGACATTTTCATAGTATGATACATCTTGATCTATTTCAAATAATGTTCAGTGTAGAGACCTCTCTGCCTTGATGGTAGGATGATTAAAAACAGGAACAACAAAAAGCAGGTGCAGGCTGTGAAAGTCATCTTCATCAGAGAAGATTCAGACACAGCTAGTGATCATATAGCATAAAAACCCTTGTAAGGAGACAATATGGAGGCTAGTCCGAAATGAGCTGGCAATTTAACAGAACTTGAAAGGTAAAAAAGTTTTTTCCAGACATACAATGAAATCAAAAGTGTTCTGAGCACAACGACCAACAGATGTAAAAACAGGTAGGGTGAGCTTGGCAGAATACAGGTTTCCTGACTACATGGTCCTCCATAGGCCATCCAATCACATTTTTGCTGCTATCACCCTCATTCTATTTTCTGTTTGCATACATTTTCATGCTCAGCATCTCTACTTGTAAATGTCACTTTTATTTCCTCAGACAAAGGGATTTGATGAGAGCCATTCCTAAGCTATGTGAATGTATGTCTTGGACTGAACCCTGAGTACTTCTTTGTATGGTCTAACTATCCCTAGGCCTAGGCCTGGAAGCTTCTATGATGTGTACAACTTAATCTTTGATGAATGATTCAGTCCAGCTTCTCTCTGATTCTGACTAAATTCCTCTACTTGGCCACATACTAATTCTGGCAATATGTTCTAATCATCTGGCTCTCTTTGTTCTGTCCTCACTTGTGTGTAAATTACTCTTTCTACAATATATCTCTGTAAAACTGTTTCAGTAAAACCACCACACACCCAGACCCTCATAGACCCGCATGTATACACACAGACACACAGACACATACACACACATACACAAAAACACACATACACAACATTCCTCTCCACAACACTTTTAAGTATGTAGCTTCTCTTTCTTGTGCTATTTATCATGTGAGTTGGGTATATCCTGTCTCCAAGTCATTCTGTCAAACCTTTCTCTGTTTCATCACGTTGTCTGCCCTTCAGTTAGATGTCACTTTCAAAAACGGCTGTCTCCTTCTACAAACTAAACTTACCGCCATTGTTAGGGATTCAAGGTGTGTACTAAGGGGGTTTCTTCAGCTACATCAGACTGTAATCCAGAGTGTGATTGCATTTTGGCTGAATCATACAGACCTAGAATGTCTTTTGATGTGATCCCTTGCCAGAGCAGCCATGCTGCTGTTTAACATTCCTCTACATCTACCCTTCTTCCTCTGTCTTCCTTCAGCTCTTTTTCCTCACAGCAGGGAGAGCTGGCTATGCAATGAATTCCCTCTTTTCCTGGAACAGAAGAGTGTCTAACAGGGTGCTGCTCAATTCAGTAGCCACTAAACACATGTGGCTATGAAAAATTTAGTGAAATCAGAAATTCATTCTCTTTGTTGCACTAGCAACATTTCCAGTTCTCAAGAGTCACATGCAGTTATGACACTGGAGCTGATAGAAATAGAATTTTCATCACTGCACAGGGGCCTGGCATGTGGCAGACAGATAACACATACTTCTATGCCCCTACAATTCACATAACTAACTCTCAATGTGATGATATTTTGGGTGGGCCTGAGGGAAGAAACTAGAGAAAGATGAAACCATGTGACTAGTGCTCAACATATGAAACTTGTGTCCTTATAAAAAGAGAAGCAAGATCAAGGTCTTTTTTGTCTGCTAAGTGACAAGGCCACAATGATAAAAGATGCGTCTCTACAAGCCAGAAACATGGCCTTCATCATGAACTCAATAGCCAGCCCCTTAGCTATGCTATACTGTACCATAGATTCTATGCTGGTGAGAAACGCATGCTGACTGGTTGCTTGCTACAATAGCCTGGGTGATGAAGACAAGACAACAATTTTGTACAATATACATTGCTTTGTTTTGACTAGAGAGAACCATCCTTTTGTTAGCCACACTGGATGAGTTTACTAAGATCGACACTTTTCCCACAGTTAGGAAAATACAGAGAGCTCCATGGTGGTTATCAGAAAGGAGGACAGGAGAAGTCTATTTAGTTCCTTCATAAACAAAGCAAGTGAGAAAAAAAGGAACTACTTGGCCCCTCTAACAATGTTTAAGAGTAGAGAAGACTAATGTCCAATTCTCTAAATTGAAACTAGGATTATTCTCACATAAGGACAAAGGAAAAGGAGAATTTTGTAATTTGATTGTTGTATGAGTGAGATTTAGTAAAATAGCTGGGCATTATATAATTTATATTAAAAGTCTATTTTAAGGTTTAGAGTTGACATTTAAGACAAAAACATGTACCTACTTACCCATTCCTTTTACAGGTTACAGAGTGCTTAGTTTTCTTATGCTTAAATGTTTTGTCCACTGAAGCATAACTATAAAGTATTGACTCTCAGCTGGAATTACAAACTCGTTACTGTTTCATCGATCCCAACAATTCCAAACAGCCCACCCTGAGCGTTTGGGCCACGCCAGTCAAAGTCGATGTTGTGGAAAGGAAAAAATATGTTTGACTGGTACACATAGGAAATCCTAATCCTCTTTCCTCCGCAAGAAATTCTACTAGACAGTCTAAAATAAACTATCTTGCAGTGGAGAAATGAAGGCTTAAGTGGGCTTTAGCCAATTCAATGGAGCTGTGATGCCTGGAAACTGCTGGTGCTCCACCATCATCATCATTATCACTGGCAGACAGCAGCTCAGCGCTCTCTCTCTCTCTCTCTCTCTCTCTCTGTCTGTCTGTCTGTGTGTGTGTGTGTGTGTGGTGTATGTGTGTATGCTTACATGTGCTTACATGTGTGTTCATGTGTGCTCACATGCATGTTGAGGCCAGAGTTTATCATCAGGTAGCTTCCTCAATTACTCTCTATCTTTTTTGTTGTTTTTGGTGGTGGTTTTTTTTCCCAAGGCAGGGTCTTCTATTGAATCCAGAACTTGCCAATTTCCTCTAGTCTCCCTAGACAGCTTTCTCTGGGCAACCCACATATTCCTCTGACTGCTGGGACTACAGGCATGCTAGCTGGCGATCTAAACACAGTACTCATGCTTGTGTGACAAGCACATTATCAACAACACTATTCCCTAAGTCCCTTCATGTAACTCTTTTCTTTTTAAAATATGAGGAATTTAATATTTTGCTTCATCAAACAAAGATCACTTAAAGAATCGTGTACCTACCATGTGGAATGAATTGGCCTGATATGTTCTCACTTTGCCTCAAGAATTTATTTGCTTTCTTCCTTTCTTCTATTTTCCTTTCAAGTTAAACCCTATTATAAATTTGGTTTTAGCCGGGCCATATTATTCTTATAAAGACCCATATCCATCAGTAACAGTGTTCTCTTACCAAATTTTATCTGTGAATATTTCAATGACTTAGTTAACTGTTTTCTTCTTTTAGCATATTGTCCAATAATCTACAATTTATCTGTATTTTCAAATGGATGATCTTTTTTGAGTTTATTGAAATATCTACCTGCCAATGCTCCAATGAACACCTTTAAACTTGAATTCATCCTGTATCAAAAGTTTCTTTTTATATTTCTATTAATCATGTCAACAAAAGCAGTTTTTCGAGCACTAAGTAGTTGTATTTTAACTGCCCTATCATACAGGGCGTACCACGGGGTTGGACTGTATACCACTTTCTAACTACTATTTAAATTTCTGTGTTTTTTGAACTTTACAAATGCCCAGGAACTCTTTAAAAATATATAAATTTTCTATTTGTTTTACAGCATTTTTAAGTAAAATTTTTGCTCATACCCTAATTTTTTAAATGCTTAATATTTATCTAAATACGTATATTTTAATGTCTGAGATATCCCCTAACATCTGTCAAGACCCATTGGGCCATTAGTTATTTCTCTTTAAAATTGTGTCAACTTTTGCTTTATTTTAGTCTAAGACAATGTTTCTAGTTGCATGGAGGTAGGATTGTGTCTTTACAAGAATAACTTTACTGTTGGGTAGTAATTTTTTTCCCATAGTTAATAATCATATCATAAAATAGTGTTTCTGCCTTCAATTTTACTTCATAATGGTTTTATTGTTGTTGCTTGCTTTGAGATGTTTTTCCAACCTTAATTTTGATTACTATTTGCATGATATGTCTCTTGCAACAATTTTATAGCATTTTTTTTCTTTCATCATAAAAAATTTAATAGTTAAACAGAACCTATCTTAGGTGACTCTAAACGTCTAATGTGTGTTAATTTGTTTATTTTTCTTGTAATTATGACAAAATTATCCTATGCATTCGTGTGTGTGTGTGTGTGTGTGTGTGTGTGTGTGTGTGTGTATACAGAGATATTTGCTATTATTGAGCAGTGCAGTTTCTTAATTAAAATGTGATTATTATTGTTTGTATATGGGCTATTTAAGGAATTTACAACAGCATATTCAGTGGAAGCTTCTCTGCTTCTTAATAGATTCTTTTGTAAATTAAAGGTGTGATTAGCTCTGTGACCTCCCTGGGCCACTGTAATCAGTACTCACATTTAAATCATTTCACTCACTGTGCATTTGGGTAGTCCCCCATGATTAAAGAGTTCATTTTCCCCAATTTTCTTCTTTTTGTAAACAATCTTTAGTTTACTGTCACATGGATTTAAAAAACTTATAGTTTAAATGTCTAACTTCTAAGGTAGAAGGGGCTTCTTCATTAAGCTTTTAACAGCTATTTAAATTACCTGAGTAAATACAATACAGCAATTATGCTTAAAATGGAAGGAAAAACTTCCCAGTACCAGCTAAAGGACTTCAAGAGACTGTGATTCCACCTTGGGACCCAGGTACAGAATCCTGAAAACCCCAACTTTCAGTCTGGAACCATTTATTCCTTAAGTGTCTTTGAACACTTCATAAGCTCTCCTTCACCCCTTTAACTCTTGATTTACATTTTTTTCATCTTTAAAGTTGTAGAATAATCCCTGTCCTTGCTCCAGGGTCCTAGGTATCAATGGATATAAGGAAGCTAAAAGCATTTTAAAATTCAGGATCCCCACTCAGGATCTATCCCACGACCTGTACACACTATGACTTTGTTAATTCTATCTGCCTGAGAAAAGATACTCTTTTTTTTTTTCTGCAAAAGAGAAGCCAATATTCATGTCAATCATTCAAAATGAAATTGAAAATAATGTGAGCTGACTCCAGTGTCATTTGGAAGACTACCTTCTCCCCAAATATCTGCTCTTGTTCATATCTGCTCAGAAGTCAGGTGGTGGCTACCCTCTTGTAACTGTGCTACATAGGTAATAAAAATGGCAATAGAGACACGTGGAACTAGCTGATGCCAGACAGAAGACAGAAGCTCAGAAGCACTGAGAGGTTCCCCCACTTTCTCTTTTTTTTCTTCCAAAGACCAAAGTATTATGAAAACAAAAATCTTGTCAACAAATGAGGGCTTGGAATTTATAACTAGCCAGCATAACTTCTGAAGTTCTCCCCTGCCTCTCTCAGCACGATGTTGGGTATACTTGATATATTTTCATTATGTAAAGTAATCCCAGCCACATAGTCAACAAGTAAAGCCCATCACTCTAAATTTCACTCATTGCCTGTCACATAAACATCAGAGGTTGCAAGATGACCAGAGAGACAAGCCTAACTGGCTTTTATCATTCTTCCTAGATTAGACATCCTTTATTAGATAGGCAATCACTGTCAGTTGGCTGGTTTTGTTGTCATCAGTAAGGAAAGGCAGCTTGGGTTGGCACAGGCACTCTTCCTTTCATTGTTGTGGTTCTTCATCCCTTTGACTTTGCATGAATATGGCTAGATGACTCACAAAATGAATAAGACAGCTCAGCTGCCCTGGAGCAGCTATTTCATTAGAATCCATTGCTAAATTCAAGTCAGAAGCATCCGAGGCTTTTCCAGGTATGGGGAGGACACTTTGTACAAATGATACAACAAACAGTTCAGCCATTGATTTCACTCATCAGGTCTCTAGAAAATTCCAGAAAGTCAGAGATAATGAAGGTGAAGACAACTCATTGCCTTTGTTGTGTAAAGCTTAGACAAAGATGTGAACTCTTAAAAATAACATAGAAGCCTCAAGAAACAAACCCTAATTCTGTGACTAATGCGGTTCTGTAAGGAAAGGAAAGGAATCAGCCAAATTTCTTATGACTGAAAAACTCAGAGAACCTCTTTGCTAGAGAGCATGACAGCTGTCAATCAATGAAAGAAGAATAAGGAGGATTACAAAGGAAATGATTTTGACAGAGTAGAAATAAATATGTTTATTTTATACTAAGTGACTATTAATCAGTAAAGTTTTGCTTTAGTCTCAAATGCTTCTTTTAGACCTCGGTATTAAATATTTTTCCCACAAATTTATTAATATAACATTGAAAATTACTTAAATGGAGAAACCTGTGCACATAAAATCTAAGATTTAGTTCAATTTGCTGGTGTGGTACTGTCTTTTGAACTCAGAGAAGGATCATTTCCAGATCAGAAATCAATGTGACTGTTACTAAGAAACCTGGCTATGGACTATCAGGTGGGAATACGTGAAGGAAAACCGTAAGAGAAGGAAGACCATTTCAATAAATCTCTTTAAAGCCTTTAGCAAAAGTTTTCCCAGAGTGGATGGGTAGGCTACCTGTAAGAATCTGTTGTTTACTGTCTATTATCCACAAACATGGTTCATTATAGGCAGCAAACAAAGGACCTTTGCTATGGTAAAAACACTCAGTCCTTCTCAAGAGTTCTAAGTGCTTCTCCACAGCACTTGCAGAGATATTTTATACATAGTACTTAAGTCTTGAAACAATCTTGTAGGTGTAAGTTGTCATTGCTATCAAATGTATAGAGAAAGTGAGGCTCAAAGGGTTTACTAGCTTGCCTAAGGTAACATGGTAAGTGGATAATGAAAGCATTTTGATTTGTAGTATGTCTAGTCTGGGGTCCATTCTGTTTCTAGCATGATAACACTATATATACATATATATACATATATATATGTATATATAGTGATTATATATATATTCATTATACATATTTTAAGGAAGATGAGCAGTATTTTAGATAATAATTGAGTTACTGAGAATCAAGATCCTTTAGCATATCCTGGAGACACTCATTAAATGCCAGAGATGGCATTTATAAAGTACTCACCTCACAAAGAATAATGGTCCACATGAGGATTTTGTAGTTTTTAAATGCTAGCGAATCTACTTGCCTTTGCCTAGCATCAACTAAATCTGTAGAAGCATAGTTTTGTAGGAGCAGCCGTTATCTTGATATCAGGAGGATGTCCCTGCTGTGAAGAACTGGCTCAATGAGCACAGCACTTAGAAACACATCATGAAGTCACAGACTAGTGTGGTTTGTCACAGCCAAGGACAATGCCATCAATCTTAATTTCATTTAAATTAAAGTTACCAGCTGTGGGCAATGCTGCTTTTGACAAAGGTCCCCATGGTTCACTGCAACTAAGTTTTCTCTTATTAAGCACTTACTTGTCTGCTACAATGATTAAGGGGGCGAGGGTGCATTCAGTGCTTGAGCGAGCCCTAGATCTTATGTGGTAACAGACATCTGGTCTTCAAAGGCTCTCTTTTTGACAGTTTCATTTTAATACTGTCTATTCCATCTAGTGACAGTAGTGAACCGTGTTTAACACTAATAAGTATCACCAAGAATACTGACATCAGAATAGAGCATATTCCCTGGAGACTTACCATACTCAGTTTAAGCTATGTTGTGGTACACTATGAAGCTTAGATTTGAGAAACTCTTTGTTAGTGTTGTGAAAGTCACTAAATTTGAGAAATGGTTTCTAGAACTCAAGTTGCTCACAATAAGTCTGAGTGGCTACTTTGCCCATAATAAAATTATCTTTTATGGATGGGGTACTTTAGCCCATATATTTGAAAACTGTCCATATAAAAGTATTAGTTACTGTATTAGAGATCTTTGGAGAAATAGAACCAACAGTAGGAGTCTAGCAAAACAGTAGGAGTTTAGCAAAACACTATCTAAATTAGAAAAATTGACTCATAGCAATATGGACGTCTAGATGGCTCACCAAACTGGAGAAAAACAAGCCAGTGGTGGATTTGACCAGAGTTCTAGAACTTCCTATAGAGGAGTTAGGGGGAGAGTAGCTGCTGATTGGAGTAAATTTCAGAGTTCAACATTCTGAGAACTGTGAGTACCAAAGTCCAAGGACAGAAGATACAAATACAACAACCTTGCTCTCCCTCTGCTCCTTTGTTCTGGCTGAATCCTCTACAGGTTAGATGATGGCTCCCTCCACACTGACAAGAGTGATCGCTTTATCTGCATCAGGATTTCAATGCTAATCTCCTTCCTAAGTGTCATTACAGGACACTCTAGTTTCCCTTAGCCAGTCAAGCTGACACACAGTATTGACCTTCAAAATCTGCTTGTTGATACTGCCAGTACTTTTGTTGCTGGTGGTGGTTGTTTTGTCATTGGTGGTGGTAAGGTAGTTTTGGTGATGGTGATGGTAGAGTAGTTGTGTTGTTGTTGGTGGTGGTAGTTGTATTGTTGTTGGTGGTGGTGGTAGTGGTGGTGTGTATGTGTATTCATGTTATTCAATTGTTGGCATCATGAGAAGATTAAAGAGTGAGTGCTAGAAAATACTATTTTAAATCCCAATAGGTGTGATGGTGCACACATGGGCCCTAGTTCCAGCACAGAGAAGTGGAGGCAGGAGAAACGGGGTTAGACACAGCTTTAGCTACATAAGTTTAAGGCTACAAGGAGATCCTGTCTCAAAAACAGAACAAGCAATATAAACCCAATTCAACAAGAGTAAAATAAAACACTATTTTGTATACTCACCAAATAAGGACACATATTATTTTGTGGTAAAGATCTAGAAACTTTTGTTTAGAATTTAGAGTTCAGATATACATAAGGGTAATTCAAAGGATATAAAATTCAGCTTCAAAGTCAAAGTGTACCATGGACAAAATACTCCAAGTACATATGACATATTACTGCTAACCATTTTGGGCCTTGCATCAACATTTATTTCTAATCAATTTAAGTAATTGGTTAAAAAAAAAAAGAACTTCAAAATACTTTGCTGACCATTGGCAAACACTTCTGATTTCTCTGTCATAGCAATTGGGGTTCTACTGTTTGCATTTTTTTCTACATCAATGTCCTTACCAGGCTCAAGAGCAGCAGGAGCCTGAGGCTTCCACAGGCACATACTCAGTAGACCCCTCTCCACCCAGAAGCAGCAGTTTATATATATCCTTTGGCATTAACTGTTAGGTTGCCAAAGAAGCTGCAGAAAAAGGGTGGGCAACACATTGTGGGACTGCAGTATTGAGTCCTGCTTCCATAAAAGATGCCTTATTATATTTGTAACAATTGGGCATCTCACCCATGTGGCTGAAGACACAGTGCACAGGATCAAAGGAAGGAGATGTCAAATTATAACATTTTAAAATCAGGAACGTCAGCCACTTAAGAGTGCTTTTTTAGAAAATGCAAGTCATGTTAGTCTACTTTGAACACTGTTTCAAAGCTCAGAGGTTTTCCTGTTGGAAAGGCATGGTGGGAGTCGCTCTCGTGTCAATAGGAAGGGCCTGGAGCTTGCTTTTAAAATTCAACATTCAGGTAGGAAGAAAATGGTAACTTTTTCACTTTGATTTTTCAATTTCTATTTTTATAACTCTAGCCACCTGAGACGCTGAAACGAAGTGTGCCTGCTCTGTGACATTACCCAAGCATCACTACCTGGCAGTCTTTTCGCTGCTCTCATCCGTTCCAGAATCTTTATTTCTGCATTTCCTAAGCCACATCATTTCTGTGTTGTTTAGACTTATTCTGAGCTTTTTTTTGATGCTCCATTTGCTTGCTTATTCAGTCATTGAGGACTGACTGTGCAGCATCCCAAGTAGTGATTTTTGAATCCTGAACATGAACTTTCCAGCCAAGCCCAAGAGACAAGTGCATGAGTGATAAGGAACTTGGCAATGCTCAGCAGGGAAAGGCTCTTGCTGTCAATCTTTGAGGACCAGAGTTCAAGCTCTGGGACCCACATGACAGAGGATGGACTTCCTCCAGCTGTCCTCTGACTTCCTCATGTATTGTAGCACATAAGCACACACATGCTCATAAATAAGTAAAAGTAAATTTAAATCAACAAAAGGAATAATAATAAAGACTAGTCATATTTGTAAAGGAAAATATGGCACAGAAATATTTTTGTAATTTCTTTTAAATTATGATTTCTTGAGTATTTTACTTGTATCTATGTATGTGTACAACATGTGTGCATTGACCATGGAGGCCATGCTTGTTTTCTGGACTTACAGATTGTCATGAGCCAGCATGTGGATGCTGGGAATCAAACCTAGATCATCTAGAAGAACAGCCAATGCTTCTAACTGCTGAGCCATCTCTCCCCCCTACATTACCAGAAAATAAATAAAGGAAACTCTGCCTCCTAAGTGCTGGGATTAAAGGCATGTGCCACTACCACCTGGCTTAAAGGAAGCTTTCTTAATGAGTAGAGTTCAGAGGCATTTCATGGAAAGAGATAGCCAGAAGAGAATAGTAACTAGCAAATCCAAGCTAACTAAGGAATGGACAGGGATAGAAGAAAGACATTCTAGCCAGCAGTTTATCAGAGACAAAGGATAACATTTAAAGGACTCATTAGTGAATGACCTGGAATATGCCCTATTTGACCTAGAACTACTGGACTCCAATTAGCAAACGTATAGGGTAAAGGCACACAGAGAAAGGGATTCTGGGTTTATTCCCTCCTACTCTTTTTGTGAACCAAGTCCCTTTGGTTTATGTCTTGACCTATTTTCTGTTGTTATTTAACTTTATATTGAATTTATTTTGCACTGTGCTTTAGAGTCTGGGACGTCTAAGCACATCTGTCTAGCATCTGCTGAGGTCTTTCTTGCTGCATCCTAACATCCTAACCTGGCAAGAACCAGCAGGGCTCCGCATGTCTCTCATCCTTTCACTTTAAACTCGCTGATGACATTCACCCTCATCTCATCTCAGTGTCTTCACGATATTAGCCTCATATCCTGCTACATTCATATGTAACTGGGTGTTGCATTTCTAACAGAGGAATTGGAGGGTAAGGCACAGGCATAACTCAGAACACAAAAGAGAGCAGTGCACAGGAGTAGATTGTTGTTCTTATGTAACACTAACAACCTTGAGCTCTCAGTATGGTTGCAAGTAAGGCTTATTCTTGAGGCTTTCTGTACAACCTGAGCTGGCAGAAAGGAGTGCTTTGTCCTCCACTGGCAAACAGCAGTTCAGGCTGGAAGAGGCTTCTCCACTGTGGCAGAGAACAGGCTGTGCTAGACCAGATTGTGAACCAGTCTTTCTCCAGGAGCACTGTGCATTTGCTGGCTGCTGTGGTTTGAATGTGAAATGATGCTCATAGGCTTATTTGTTTACACACTCGATCTCTAGATGAGGGAGGGTCCTGACAGAAGAAAGGCATGACTGCTGGCTGTGGCCTACTGAGGATGGATCTTCAGGTTTCTTGGCCCAGACCTACTTCTAGTCTTCCCTGTGTTTCCTGTCAGTGGATGCCATGTGACTAACAACCTCATACCTTACCCTCTTTAATTGCTTGTAGTCCTGCATAATTTGTGAGCAAAATTAAATTCTCTCTTTTTTTAAAACTTTTTTTTTTAAATTAGGTATTTGGTCATAGCAATGAAAGAGGAAAGTTATACAGATGCCAAAGGCAAAGCAAGAGCTATGCTCAAATTAGGGATGGGTAGAGCAATCCCACCGTAATGTTGTTAAGTAAAACACTGGAGCCACACAGCGATAGATGTAGACCCAGTGCTTATCAACACTCCAGATTCATCCTGAAGCCTAGTCCCTGTTGTGATGCTATTAGGAAGCAACCTTTGAGGAGGTTTATGAAGGGTGACTTAAATCAAGAATGAATTTAGTGCACCACAGGAAGCTGTGTAGTCCCTTCTATCACATAGGAATAGTGAAAAAGACAATAAGTGTGTAAAATCAGTTCCTCTTTAGACATTGTATCTACCAATGCCTTGATCTTAGATCACCCAACTGCTAAGGCATTCTTCATCCATTTCTGTTGTTTGCATGGTGTCTAGTTGATGCACTTGTTATTGTCATCTGAATGGACTGAATCAGTGAGTAGTAGTAGCAACTACTACAGAGATGAGCCTTTCCCTGGTCAGATAGTGATGTTTCCATGAAGAACAAATGGCTGGCCTGACTTCACTGACTGAACAAAATCAGTGCCCTGACTTCATCCAAGCCGTTTTGGGACCCTTCTTCTCTTCTGACCATCTGCTTTTAACCATACACGGAGGCAGCCATACTGTACAGAAGTAGAATTTGGAAGGTGTTTACAGGGGGTACATAATGTTTTACACATGTAAAGTAAGCATAATGTATAATATACCATTCCATTTCTTTGCTCTACTTTCTAGGTCAAGAATAATTTCTCTCCAGTCATTTGCTGAATATTTAACTGAAGCTATCTGATTTAATTATAAGAGCTACTTCCTGTTCTTTGTTCTTTTGTGTGTAGCACCCTGGTTTTCTTTTACAAATGCAATGTCGTTTTGTATTTCTCTTGGGACATTAATTATTGGGTTTCTGTTAGTTGACTTTCCTACCACTTTGTATGTATTCCCTTTGTTGTTGTTTGATTCTTTATTGGTTCCGTGTCTACCTTTCATAAGCAAAGCTCTCCTCAAGTGTCTATTCTTTCTTATATGCCAAATTATATTTGAAAACGAGCCTCAAACGGTCTGCCTGTGCATTCCTCTTATCCCAGCTACTCAGGAAGTTTGAGGCAGGAGGATTACAAGTTCAAGATGCATGTGAGCAATTTAGTAAGGCCATGTCTCAATAAATAAGTGGATGAATAGACGAAGAAAAGAAAAGGCAATGGTATGGCTTTATGATGTATTACTTGTTTAGACTATAAACGCCTCAGTGTTCAATGCTCAGTATAGCAGGAGACAAAGGAAGAGGGGTCATAAGAACTCTGTACAGCAGCCTGAGTGTGGTTATCAGTTTATCAACCTTCCTGTTTGCCACTGTGGAATCGAATCATTGTTTTGATGGGGGAAACTCTAATACTGCCCCTGTCTATTGTTCGAAGACCCCTTGGTGCTAAGGCGCTCTGGTGAAGCTTATGGGCTCTGTGTCAAAGTTATATATTCAGATTGCTGTAACTTATAAATAATTGTGCAATTTTGAGAAATATAAGCATGAGTCCTACAGGGAAAAAAAAAGCTGTGATTCTTATTTGCCACAGAGTCCTGAGCTGTGATTCTATTATGATGGCCTGCTGCTTACATTAGAAATGAGAGAAATGTTAGCTCTCAGAGGCTTGTGAAAACAGAAGATGAGCTACTGTTCTCATTTAGGTTCACAGACTCACTGGTTAAGATCCCTGCCTCAGGATTTTACTTCGATGAGGATCGATTTTTCCAGGAATAAGAAGATGAACGTCTAGCCTCTCTTGAGCCATGCAGAGAAAAAACCCGTGCTCCCTGAGATGGCTTCTCTAATGACCCACACATCACAGTCCATCTCCAGTCCATTAACTGTGTCCGAGTTCAGAGACTGATGAAACCTCTTTCAGAATAGGCTCCAGATTTCTTCCTGGTGCAGCAGAGATGCCGAGGGAACATGGGGAGTCCAACTTTTCTTTGATTTCTCAGCAACACTTAGGTTTCTAGTTCCAGTTTTTGAGGGGGTTGTACATTTGCCTTCTAACCTTGTACAATTCTAGAGTTTTGTATGGAGATAATAAGCTTTTTAGTTCTGTGGCACACTGTACTCAACGTCTTGGTATTCTGTGTTCAGTAGTCAGAAGCAAGGACCAGGAGTTAAACTATTTTCCAGTTTTCAAAATGTTACTTTTCTGTCTAGAGTCTTCATTTTGTCCTTGTAAGTTTTTTTTAAATTATTTTATCATCATAGCTTTGTGAAGATTCAGGGGGAATTATAGGTAGACATTTGCATTCTGTCTACACAAAATAGCTGAGGCCTGGTACATTTATAAGTAGCCTTTAAAAAAAATCATATCTGAAATTTATCGCTGTCCTAAATAGTCACTTATCTCTTGCTCTGGTTTGGCAGAAATGACATGGGAAACAGGCATGATGTATTATTAAAAAGCTATTTTGTGTCTTAGAAAACTGTTTCTTGAAAGAAGTTATTAGACATCTGTCTGTGGGTGCCTTTGTCATTTCTGTTCTGGACATTAGTATACGTTGTTCTTCAAAGGCAATGACTAGATATGGCTAGCTCTTCTCTGAGAAGACTAGCTATGGTTTACTCCTTGTGGCTAAATCCTGCCACACAGAGCTCACAACTACAAACTCTTGACAAAATATGAAAGTAACTCTTAGATGTCATGGTAAAAAACCAAACTCAGGTGCAATGTTGAAGTTAGTTAAGCCATCAGCCCAGACTCATGTGGAACAAAAACATTTTCAGGAGAAAAATATTTGGGAAAATATACAAGCATTTTCTTTCCTTTTAAAAATTACAATTTTTAAATTAATTGTTTGAGAATTTTCCATGTGCATATAAAGCACCAATGTGCTGGGATACTGACTGGTTTGATCTTGTAATTCTTGTGCAGATCACTGCTTGAATTCATGAGCACATTGTTGTAAACAGTAGAAATTGTTTTGCCCTGGTCTTCCCTGGCTCCTACATTCTATCAGTGTCCTGTATCTTGACAGTCACTAAGCACTGGAAAAAGAATGTGACACAGAGACATTTTCAAAAGGAAAAAAAAAATCAATGAAATTATTCAGTATACCATTCCTAAAAGAAAAGCTAACACAAATCCTTTAAGAGAGAGGGAAATTAAGCCAGATAATTCAAATTACTTTTTTCTTCCTTCCTCTCTTTCTTTCTTTCTCCCTTCCTTCCTTTCTTTCTTTCTTTCTTCCTTCCTTCCTTTCTTTTTTTTCTTCCTCTCTTTCTTTCTTTTTTCTTTTTTTTTTCTTTTTTTTTGCATCTGAGACTAGAGCCTGGGAAAGTGGGAAAGTACTTACCCATGTTCCACATGCTGGGAAAGTACTTACCCACAATTCATTTATTTAAATAATAATGCGTGCTTAAATTTAAATGATAGCATGAATAGCACATTATGTAAAAACCATTGTATAAATTACAGAGAGGCTGGAAAAGATTTATAAGAAAGCTGTTATGGCTTACAAGAAGTCATACAACATTAACTTTCAACATGCTGAAAAATTAATGATACTATATTATAATCTATAGATCATTACTGAAACAATCAAGGAAAGAAATAATCTAAAAGCCAATAGATAAAGTGGAATCCCAAAAAAAATCGATTTCAATGATTTCAAAAGTGGTAGGAGAAAGGCAAACAGGAAACACGAAGCAAACAGAAAATACACAGTGAACCAGTAAATCAAACTATATCCATAACTATACTGATCGGAAATTAAGTACCTCAATTAAAAGGTATAGAGTGCTAAAGCAACTTTGAGGAATACAAATTATTTACTCTGTAAATGTCTGGTACTTTGAATACAGAAAGTCAGGGACTTGCACTTTGGAAGAAGAGGAGGAGGAGGAGGAGGGCAAGAGGGGGAAAAGGAAAAAGGGAAAGGGAGGGGAGAGGGAAACAGAAAGGGTTTTTCCTAGTAATTCAAGAGTGATGTAAATTTTGAACATCAACTATTTAATTCAAAGCACTTTTAAGAGAACATAAGGTGATCTTTTCAATCGATGCAAAGAGGCACTTGATGAACTCCTCCATGCCTTATAAGAGGCCCAAGGCTTTGTGTACAGGAGTTAGATGAAGAAGATAATTCTCTCAGTCCAATAAAAGAGACCATGTTAAATGGCTTAGGTCACACTTAACTGAGCCTTTGTCCCCAGGCTCTAGAACAAGACAAACTATGTTATCTAACAACTTTGGTTCAATAATTCAACATGTCCAAATAATTAAGAAGTGAAAATCCTATTTTACATGATGTATGTAAAATACATACATACCGCATAGAGAATCTTAACCAATGTACAAAATCACTCATCAAAGTACAAAGTGAATTTAATAAGGTTGTTGGACCCACTATAATTAAAAACCGTGCATGTCTTAGACAGGATTTCTATTCCTGCATAAAACATCATGACCAAGAAGCAAGTTGTGGAGGAAAGGGTTTATTAAGCTTACACTTCCACAATGCTGTCCATAGGCAGGAGCTGATGCAGAGGCAATGGAGGGATGCTGCCTACTGGTTGGCACCACCCACAATGGGCCCTCCCACCCTTGATTACTATTTGAAAAATGCCTTACTGCTGGAGGCATTTCCTGAAGGGAGGCTCCTTTCTCTGTGATAACTCCAGCTTGTTTCAAGTTGACACAAAAAAACAGCCAGTATAATGAAGTTTTATAATATAGCAGCAAACAATTAAGGAGCACTGGACAGTTTTCTGTATTAGCTTTTAATACACCCAATTAGTAATGCATATTATATTTATGTTTTTATGTTGTATTTAAACTTTACATTTAATTTTTTTTTAAAAAAATTATTAATCATTCCATTCTTTTACATCTCAAATGAGATCCTATTTCCTGGGTACCCATTCACAAGCCCCCCCCCCATCCCTCAACTTTCCTCTCCTTCCCTCCCCTTTGCCTCTATGAGGGTGCTCTCCCACCCACCCTTTCCTGCCCCACCCCTCCAGCATCCCCCTAGGATAGGGCATCAAAGGAAACAACCTAGATTGAAACAAAAAGGCAAAGTTTGAGTTACTTACTTAATGAGTAGCAGAATAATGAACAGCATATTCAACTAATTTATTTAAAAGGCAAAACAATGTTTCTTTGCTATGAAAGAAATTTAAAGTTTGCTTTAAAATTTAGAAGTTGTGTGGCTAAGAGAAGTTGTTGGTCAGTAGGGTGCCTGCCATGCAGGGTGAGAACCTGATTTTGGTCTTCAAGACTCAAATAAAAAGGTGGGCATCATGGAGTGGTCTGTAATGCCTATGCTAAGGAGGTAGAGTTAGAGGGATCTTTGGGGAATAATGGCCAGCCATTATAGCCTAAACTGGCAAAATCCTTTTTGAGATCCCATCTCAAAAAGCAAGTACCTACAGAATGATAATCAAGGTTAACTTCTGTTCTCAACACATAGACACTATGCTCACACAGACTTGTACCCAAATAACCTGCCCCCCTCTCTGTTTCTCTCTCTCTCTGTCTCTCTCTGTGTGTCTCTCTCTCTGTCTGTCTCTCTCTCTTTCTCATTTACTCACCCAGGCATAACCACTCCAGACTTAAAGGAGAGGAGAGTACCCTGCCTGTGTTGGGGATTCATGCTCTTCCCTTTGTCTCCCTGGACCTGAGTTGACTATGCACTCTAGATAGATTAGGGACTAACTACACATGATCAGTGTTCACAAACCATTGACTGAGAGTTGGTCAAACAGTCTCATGCACCTCAGGTTAGGAAGGAAGTGGAATGATGGTTTATACTGGGACACCATTGGTCACAGTTTAAACCTCAGTTTCTACTAAATAAAGGACATAGATTGAATGTTAGAAAACAATAGATGGGTTCTTCCCCCAAAAGCTGACTAACTAAAGGATTCGATTAGGAAGAAGTTTAATAGAAATTAAAACTTGAATATACTTTGACATTATCAATGGGTTTGTGTAGCTCATTTACCGGAACACAAAGAAACTCCTATTCTGCTTCTTTATTTGTTGTATTGTTTTATTTTGTCTTCTTTTAGTGAGATCTCACACTACAGCTGAAGCTAGTCCCAAAGCCTTTTATCTAGTCCAATGTGACCTTATGACAACTCTCCTGACTTGCCTTTTTGAGTGCTGGGACGACATGTCCAAGTCACCATGTCCAACTCTGGTGTTTTATTTACCATTGGAATTGCATGCAAACAATCAGTTTTCTTCACCCAACCCCTCAAATAAAAATGTATGGCATGCATTGCTAAGGGTGGCCATCCAGAAAACTGAAAACATGCTGAGCAGGATTTATGTATTACATGTTAAGGCAGAAATTGTAGAGTAAGATTTGTGCCTGATCAAATCATAGATTTTGGTATACTGACTCATAAATCAACTCCTGAAATCCCAAGGGTAACAGAAACATTTATAAATCCAAGTTTATGTGGGATTTACTGCCCGGGTGACTATCAGAGGGAGGCTATGTTTATAAATCTCTTTTCAATTTACAAAGCTACATTTTTATACACTCTTGACACTCTTGATGAGGATACATTCTAATGCTTTCTGGTGTCACTGGGAGCACACAGACTGAAGGTAGTGCTAGAAGGAAAGTCATCTGCCTTAAATTATTTAATGATAGGTAATGTTGTATACCGACCTATTTTAAAAAGCAATTCATAATAAAACATCTATGTTTGATACATACTGATTAAGATAAATTATTTGAACACGAAATGACATGTAAATATTCATATAACTTAATTATTCATATAACTAAGTTCCGAAATCATCTGAGAGCATGTTCATTTTCAGAAACATGAAATGATACAATCTCTTGACAATGTATTATGGTCTGTGTTTACATTTTAATTAAGCACACATATTTTCTAATATTAAAATAATGCTATTTTATTTTTACCAGTATAAAATGCTAAAGCTGATTTTGTAACCAGCGTGGTAAAAAGGTATTCTAAAGGGACACTTGGGTCTCACAACTGATTATCAGATTGTTGAAACAATGGACTCCAAAGAAATGGAAATTTCTCCAGGAATCTCACGCTGAGAGGAAGGCACCAACCAGTGGGTAACTTCTCTCCCTGCTAGAGATTTCAAACAATTCTAACAACTTGTTAGGCCACTACAGGATGAGACTGAAACCTACAGGAGATGGGTCAGTGGCTATGCTGACTGCCCCTGCTCAGATGCCCATCCTGGCCCTCCCTACATTTAGACTTTAACCCTACATCAGGGCCCTGAAGATGGACTTAAGGGTTTGCTGGATCTCTTTGTCTCTTTGTCTCTTTCTCAATATGGCCACATTGAATAAATCTCCTTTTTCTGGTTTCTACTATTAATTTATCTCTCTTTATTAGCTAGTGAGGACCAGTGGCTTGACCTGATATGTAATAAACATTTTGACCTCCTTGGATCAATACAAAACAGAGCATAATAAATGATAAAATGTATCCACTATTACCATAGTCTGTGTTTAGATTTTAATTAGGCAAATACATTTACCAATATTAAACCCCTTTGCTTTGTAACTGTTTTTGAGAAACCACCTTTTCCAGATTCAGGTCTTTTCCCATGTGATTTCCATGTCCGAATTGTAGGACTTACTTCCCACACACACAGCGGTATTCTTCAAAGCCTTCCCCTGGACCACTTTATCATTTCATCCCATCCTCTGCTCTCAAGCTCCCTCCACAGCACTTGTCCTTCCTTCACAGAAAGTTGCTAATAAGCAACTCAAAGGTTTATGTGCAAAATGGCAGAGTTCATATATGATAGTACATATAAATGGCTTCATTATGGAATGGTTCCTATCTCATCATTAACATAATAGTTATTACATATATTTATTTAATAAAAATATGTAGAGTTGTTTCATAATGAAATAACATTTCTATATAATAAAATTAAAGATGGTTTATATTATTTATTTGTAAGGAATAAAAGGCAAAACCAATATGTTACCATACAATAGCATACAGAATCCAGTAGAAATATCAGTTCTGTGGCATCAAGACACTGAGACCAGAAGTAGCCTTGTGTATCAATTACTCTAGGACCAATTTTTGGCTTACTCAGTAGATGTTTTGCTTAAATTATGTGACATCTCAAAAAAAAAAAAAGAAAGAAAAGAAAGAAAGAAAGAAAGGAAGAAAGAAAGATAAGAAAAGAAAAGTTTGTTGTGGTTTACAGTTTCAGAAAGATTTAATCCATCAAGGCAAAGACAGCATGGTGATAGGAGAGGCTTGGTCTGTGGTGCTAAAAGCATACAGTTCTGGTTCCTTACATTATGATAGGTAAGAAATGTAGAAAACAGACTAGAAACAGAAACAGAAATGGGTACATCTGTCAAGACTCACTTCTAGTAACCCACCCTTGCCAGCCAAAGCTCTATCTCCTTAACATCCCACAACATTTAAATTGGTGCCAGAAACTGAGGACTAATCATTCAAAGCATGAACCCATGGGGGATATTTTAGATTCAAGCCATAACACCCATCATATATTAGTTCACATGCTTGAAGCACACTGTGATAGAGACCATGTGATAGTTAATCAGGGCTAAGCACCAGCTCCTATTCTTGACTCATCTAATCCCATAGGAACCAATGGGGCAGATTCTAATGACATCACCATTTTATAGCCATCATTTTCCCAGAGGTACTGCCTTTTAAATTTGGCTTTTTCAGACTTCTGAGAACTTACTGCTCTCCTTACTCTATTCAAGCACTTTAACCAAACAGAAATGAACCTTTGTATTTCATCTTCAATACCCCTCAATAGAGTTGCCTTAGTAATTTAAGATAAAGCTTCAGGGCCAGTCTATTTAATTGTAAAGAAGGTATAGCTCATGAAATGACTGATTAATTATGTATCATAATTTGATAATTAAGTAGATTATTAGGATTCCAAAATAAAATGATTTTTGATGTGGTTTATTTAGACTAGAATGTTCCCAGGACCATTTGTTCCAGGATTTTCCTGTGAGGAGAGATGGTACAAACAGATTTGTCTCATCCATATTTCATCTACTGTATCTGAATGTCTAGATTAAGTCCTGGGAAAATGTAGTTTTAGGAGTCACTCCCAGGAGAATTTCATAAATATTATCTATTGAGAATGTATGCTTTAAGCTAACTTAAATGCTGTAAAATCTCTGATTTAGGTTTTGCTGAATAGACACAATGAAGACTGGTGTTTATAAATGCAAAACACTTAAAAAGCTTGCATACCATTTAAGAAATAGTATTTGATACATTTTTTTCTTACCAGTGGATACTGGTTTGAAATTGTTATTTCTAACAAATGATGCTATGCAGGAAAGGAAATGACTGGTATGGGTGTCTAGGGCTTTGAATCAGACCACTCATTAACTGAGACACCTGGGGGCTGGGATGCCTAATGGCATAATCTGAAAAACAGAAAAGATTTTACTGGCTTTGGAAAAATCATTTCAGTATAAGCTTCTTTCCCATGAGAACTATTTTTTCCCTCCATCCAGAAATGCATAAACTTGGGGTCTCCTCAATTCTGTGTGTGCTCTTTCTTAAATATTTAGGCTAAAGAGAAGGAAGTCAAGATAAATTCTTTTTTTTTTTTTTTTT
>NW_022196894.1:82767540-82784443 GCF_008632895.1 Mastomys coucha
GGATTTTTAAAAATGTATGAACCTAGTTTGGAAAGTCTGCCAATGATTAGAAAGTCTTGATTTTAATATTGTTATCTTTCTTCCCAAATAATAATGAGACATTTCATGAGACATTATTTTTCTCTTAATAAACCTATCCAAATCATTTTTACTCCTTTTCATCATGAAATTTAATTATTAACATCCTTAGTTGTCTGTTTTCCTGGTCCTGATCTTTCCACCTTACTTATGGGTTCTCTTTCCATAAAGCATATGAAGTCGATATTTCAACTATTGCTGCAGTGAGTTTCCGGTTAACTGTGGATGTATGGAGTGAACCATCCCCCCAAAGATCTCAGTTACTAACTGAGGTACTTGCCCAAATAGAAAATGATAGGAAATATTCAGATTTTGAGCTGGAGTAGAATGACAGAGATATAAGTTGTCCTAGTATTATTTATAACTTGCTGGAATAACAGTTAAAATTAAAATGAAAGATGTATTAGAGAGGGCTGGGTGTGGTGGTGCATTCTTTTAGTCTCAGCACTATGGAGGCAGAGGCAAGTTTGAAATCAGCCTGGTCTCCCAAGAATGTTCAATGACAGCCAGGGCTACACAGAGAAACCCTGTCTCAAAAAACAACAACAATAACAACAATAACACCACAAATGATATAGGAGAGAGCTAAATAATTACATGTAGGCTCACATGAACTTCACCATAGATAGGTCATTCTTTTTCCCCTGGGAGATGATTTTCCCAAACATAAGATTTTTCATTGCTGCTCATAAAATCCAGCATATAAGTGTGTTTCTCCTTTGATTTGTTCTTTTACTAGAAAAGGGAATCATGATTCTTTCATTAAGCATTTCTCCACAATAATGAACCCTGGGAGACTTAGTGTCCCTCGTGGACAGTTGATGGCTCAGTGTTTGTTCTCTTTTGAAATTTTTAAGGTATTATGAGTTGTGGGCTAATGAAATGGGTTCGTGCACTTCTTTTTATTTATCTGACAAATGTAATAGCTGTATCTGTTTGTCCCTTTATGCCAACAATGGACAGTTTGTCAATACATACTATAATAGCCACACATTTCAGCAATTCCTAAGAGAGACATTTTGGTCAAATAGAAGGAACTGCTGTTAGATATTCATCATAAGTAAATTTACATCAACATGGGATGTATGGGTCTTATCCTGCAATGAATCTTTCAATACCCCATGAAAGTGATGTTTTAGTCCAGTGCAAACAATTGTTGTTAGATATTCTTTATATGTATGCTAAACTCTCTACATGAAAAGCTTAAAGGATTTCTCAAAATACATCTATATCACCAAGCAACTTAGAACCCTGGACATGTCCTTTTGCAGGCTAGGTTTTCTCAGTCTTGCCACTATTGGCATTTTCAACCAAATCATTCTTCATTGTGAAGTACCAGCCTGTACATTAGAGGATATTTAGCAGCATGCCTGACTTCAACCCCAAGATTTCAAAGGGGTACCAGTGGCACCCCTTTTCTTAAATATTTTTAAAAGACATTTTAAAGTATCCACTTTAAAATATAGAGACAAAAGTCTCACTAGTTGAAAACCACTACTGTAGATGTCTCAGGATTTTTATCCTGCTCTATCCAGACAACCTAATGTTACTGCTATGATTCATCTTCGTATGTCTTACCCTGAGTCCATTGCTAAACCATTTTCTCCAAACTTGTGTATTCATTCATCACATACAGGAAACATTTTTATATACAACTTCAAGATGTTATTCTGGCTGGTTTTGTGTGTTAACTTGACATAAGCTGGAGTTATCTCAGAGAAAGGAGCCTTCCCTGAGGAAATGCCTCCATGAGATCCAGCTGTAAGACATTTTCTCAATTAGTAATCAAGGGTGAAAGGGCCCACTGTGGGTGGTACCATCCCTAGGGTGGTGATCTTGGGCTCTATAAGAAAGCAAGCTGAGCAGGCCAGGGGAAGTAAGCCAGTAAGAAACATCCCTCCATGGCCTCTGCATCAGCTCCTGCTTCCTGACCTGCTGAGTTCCAGGCCTGACTTCCTTTGGTGGTGAACAGCAGCGTGGAAGTGTAAACTGAATAAACCCTTTCCTCCCCAACTTGCTTCTTGGTCATGATTTGTGCAGGAATAGAAACCCTGACTAAGTCAGATGTGTATACATGTAACTGATATGTTTGTATTACAGTATTCTACATGTTCTTTACAACACCGAGAGATAGACATTTTCTACTGAGGAGATAAAAGTGGGCATAAATCCCATGGTTTACCAGTAACAGCTTAGTGGTTCATCTTCACAGATCTTGGTTGAATACAGTTGGGGAAGCATCCTTGTTAGACATAATTCAATGCTTCTTAATAAAGATATATTGTGGGTGACAGAACCCAATAAGTGCATACCCACTCCATCACAGTCATAGAGTAAGATGCTTCTGTTGTTTAGACTTTACAAAGTTTCTCAAGTTCCTATTGTGATCTCCTCTCCAGTAAGAGACAACTGAGAGAGAAGTAAATGGATTTTCCCATTTAACAAATACAGAGTCAGGAGGGACCTAGCTTTGTTGGTCTCCATAGTCCTCCCTTTGGATCTTACAAGTGAAAGTTTATTTAAGTCTGTAAATGTCTTCTAACTGGATAGCATTTTATCACACTCTAAACTGCCAAGGGACTGGGTGTCACACATAGTGAAAGGAAGAGATCTAAAAAATGAATATGAGATGCATATCCTCTTAGGAGTTTCGGATCAAGTAGAGGTATTTCAGCTGGCATGGACACGAATGGAGGGAGAACTGCTTCAAGACTGGAGAGAATATATGGCTTGAAAAAACCCAGAGAATGGGATCAAGTGATTATTTATTGGCTGAGTGAACACAAAATTATTAGGAATGAGGAAGAATTGATATGTGTATCCTTTGATTTAAATTCGTTGTGCAACTTGACATTTATCCATTTTATGGTTATTTGTCATATCAGCAGAAGTAAATTATTGTGATAGATAACTTAGTTTACTCTTTTTGAACACTGGTAATTTATGGCTCTCTTTCTTCCCCAGTGTTCTTAGAAGTTTGTCCATGCTATTGATATTTTCAGACGATAAGCTTTTGGCTTCATTTCTTTTCCTATCATTCTTTTGTTCTCCTGCTCATTGATTTTTGCTTTAAGTTTATTTTCTTTGTCTTTTCCTGGCTTCTAAAGATGGAAGCAGGTTATTGATCCAAAGAATTCTTTTCCTAACATAAGCTTTAATGCTATATATTGCTTTTCAGTCACTATAAGCATTGTTCCTTATTTCTTAATTTCAGTTTAGAGTCTCTCTACATTTTTTTTTTACAGTGGCTTTATGATTGCTTCTTGAGTCATGTGTTTTCATAAGTAGGATGATTTTCAAATATTTCCTTCATCAAGTTTCCTCTTCCCTTTCTGTTTCCTGACGTCTAGTATTATTATGTTGATGAAAGATTATGTACTTTGTTCTTTTAAATTTTAAGTTTGTTTTTGACCAAGAATGTGGTCTTTATTAACACATAATTAATGAAAGCATTTGCAAACAATAGATAGAGGCTTCTGTTGGCTGGGGCGTTCGGTTCATAATGTGGGTCAAGTTTTCCTCTTTAGCAACTCTGTCTTTTGAGAAGGGGATCCACACTAAGCATGGACTTGTCTTTTCTGCATCTCTGTTCTTCCGGTTTCTGTTTCATGAACGTTTGTTCTTTATTCTTAGCTGCATGTGCACTTAGGATAGCCACGAATTCTTGACTAATGGACCACTGCATCATTTTGCAACATTCTCCTTTGTCTTTGGTAATATCCTCTGCTCTGAACATTTTGCTTAAGTTAATATAGCCACACCACTTTTTTATCTTTTTTTAGTAGCTGGTTCCATGGTGTATCATTCCCAATCCTATTGATTTTTAATTAACTTAAGTCGTGATATTTCAGAGGAGTTTCAAATAAATACTATAGATTTGAGTTACATTTCGTATTTTAAGAAGTCAGTTTTTGTCATTTATTTGGTATATTTAGACTATTAGTGTGATTATTGGTAACTTTGGACTTACACTTACAGTTTTGTAATTTCCATTGTCTCTTCCATCTGTTTCCTTGTTCCTTTTATTACCTTCCGTGCCTTCCTGTTTGGTTAAATCAGTGCGTTATATTTTCTTCCCTTCACTGCTGTGAAAATATAACTGAGTAAAGCCACTTCAGACTTTGTTTTGGCTCATGGCATGAGGGTGCAGCCTTCATAATGGGAACATGTTCATGGCATGAAAGTGCAACCATCATAATAGGGAACAAGTTCATAGTGTGAGGTTACAGCAGGTCCTCGTGGGGAACAAGCCCATGACATGAGGGTGCAGCTGTCATCATGGGGAACAAGTTCATGGCATGAAAGTGCAGCCCGTCGTCATAGGGAAGGCATGGAGGCAAGTGGGAAATGAGGTGAATCATCATGCTGCATCTACAGATGAGGTATATATCTCATTCCTCAGCTCTTTTACTTTTGTCCTGTCCGAGACCGCTGCCTAAGGATAGAGCTATCCAAATTCAGATCTCTCCTCTCAGCAATACCTTTCTGGAAACAGACATACTCAGAAATGTACTGCTACATGATTGTAAATCAAGTTGACAGTGATAATTGGCCATCATCATTAGCATTCCATTTTAACTATGGACTATGAATTTTGATACCTTAGACTATAGATCAATAAATCTGTTATTTTTACCAGATGCTCAAGGGGATGATAGAAGGCAGAGTTGTCTTTACTTTGAATGAGTTTGGTTTCCCTTTCACAGGATAGCAACACTTTCACAGGATGTTTTGTCATCTAAACTCTCTGCTTTGCTCCTAATTGAATTAGATATTGTACCTGTGACATAACAATGCCCATTGCATGCATTGTACCCTGTAAGTGCATTATAACATATTATGCTTTCCATGTGACTATCATCTGCATTTTAAACACTAGGAGGAAGCAAAAAGCAGACTAATACTTACCAGCCCCAGACCAGATTTCCTTAATCTTGTTTGCTTTCCCATATTCCAACTTGCTTTATTGCTCATCTTCTTTTGGTAATCCTTCTAGGTCAGATCTGCTGGCCGAATGGAATGCTGTCACAGTTTTTCGGAATAATGCAACCTTACATTTTCTTAATCTCAACATGGCTCTCTTTGCTGAGGGATATTTTTACTGGATAGAGAAATGTAGATTTCTACTTTTCCAGCACTTAAAAAAAAGTATCACTTTTCTGTCTTCTGGACTTCTGATGAAAAAAAGAAGTATTTGAGCCATTGTTCCTCTTGGTTGAATGTCCTTTTAAAATATTTTCTTTAGTTTTTGTTTTGTTTTGTTGTTATGATTTGCATGGGTGAGAGTTTATTTGGGTTTTCCAATTTGAAATTAGTAGAGATGCTTGAATATATAGATTCTTTAATCAAATTGGATATTTCTTCATTATGTCCCACTCTTCCCACTTCATTCTACAATTCTCTAGTAGGTAATCCCCACATCCCTGCCATCTTTTGATAGTCTTCTCCCTTGTAATAAGACCTTTTCTTAATCTTCTGTGTGTTGGGTAATGATGCATTATACCCTGGACTTTCTTAACTCCAAGTCATTAGACAGAATTCTGTGAGAGAAAATAATCATTTAGATTCAGTTGAGAGCATAGATCCAACTTCTATGAGTGGCAGTTGTTATAGCAATTTCTTTCAAGTTAGGACATACTGTGCTTCATGGAGTCTCTTTCAGAATTAGAACATTCTGAGATGAGGCTCCTTAAAAAATCAGGAAGTAAACAACTCAGAATTTTCAGGAACTTCTGAAACAAGTTTCACTAGACCCCTCCTTCTCAGTCATGAACCATCACCCACATTGGCGTAGGCTTTCTGTGACGCAGCTGCTTTGGAGTTGATTTTCGTCCCATAAGTAACCCTTCCTCCATATTCCTAATAAACTCATTGGTTCACTGAGTTTGACTTAGGCAGTATCTTTATTTTGGTTTGTTGCCAATACACTATCTGGGGTGAGTAGATTTTTGTTCAGGAGTTCGTACATAATTATAGGAACCTCTTCCTGAGCTTCTTCATCCTTTATCATTTCCATAGTATTTTCTGCTTCCATAAGATAACCCCTTTTGGATATCTTGCCAAAAGATGTGCTTTATTTTCCCAACGTTTTGAGCATACCCACAATGGTCTCATATATAGGAAGGGAGGAAGGAAAGAAGGAAGGGAAAAAAGGAGGGAGGGAGGAAGGAAGGAAGGAAGGATGAGAGGGAGGGAGGGAGGCAGGGAGGGAAGGAGAGAGGGAGTGAGTGAGTGTGAGCACATGAATGAGAATGAGAATGGGTGAGAGAGAGTGTGAGATTTGCTCCAAGAAGAGTGGAGATGCATCCTACTCTCCTGATTAGAAACTCAGGTCTGCACTGCAATTGTCCTCGCTTTGGGTCCTGTTGGGTCTTATTGCTGCTTTGCCCCTTGCTGAGGCTGCTTCACTGCTTAAGGGATCACCCAAGATGTTGGGTACAAAGGACTACAGAAAAGAGAAACATTACAGAATGCCCCCTGCCCCCCAGTATCTGAGGACAAAGAGACTTTGCTTGCCCAATCAAAGCTAGAGACCTCCTCCTGCAGTTCTGAATGGTACTGAGTTCCACCTAGTACCTGGGCTATGTTTGGCCCACTGTGGATTAAATAGAGAAAGAAACCTGGCAAAGGTCTTAATTAGCTAGGCAGAACTTTGAATTTGGCTTGAATCTGCCAGGTAGCCATAGCCTGAGGTAGCTACTGTACACACCCTGTCCACGTTTGAGAGTGGCTTCCAGTGGGAGCATGGGACAGAATGTGCTTTCCCCATCTTGCCCAGAATCAAAACCAAGGCTTCCACTTAAAAAACAAGAAACAAAAACTATCATAAACACCGCACATACTTCATGCCATATATAATAAGTTGACTATATGAAGCTAAAAAGATGATAGATCTCAGTCCTTGGAATAATCAGTGACTTTGATTTGCCATACAGTCTATCTTTTATTTCTTACTACTGGAAATGCTTTCTGTCTGGAGACTACTGTGATTGTACATTGTATACAATATCTTCAAGGCAAACTGTTGTTTTTAACAACCCTTTAAGTTTTATAAGCACTGACTTTTATTGAGAAAACTGCTAATTAGCATAATTTTTGGAAAGCTTAATCAGGACAATTCTAAACTGCTACATGCAAAGGCACACTCATATCTATAGATCACTATGATCATACTGTGAAATGCACAGCCCTCAGAACGCTTCTGTGTTCATTGATTATTCATGTACCAGTGGAGAAGAGCCAGACGTTTTCAGAATAGATGCTAGAAAGCTTGTGAATTAAATTTCAAAGGGGGAATCAACTACACTTTTATAATGAATCTGTTTGTGAAGTAAATTATTACCTCTTGGCTTTTATTATTGTATGTGCTATATCTTTTATAGAAATAAGAGTTATGTAACCTTATTCAGACCTGTTCCTGTTTCTGAGACCCTCTTCTAAATCCCTGATCAACCTACCGGTAACATGGCAGACATGTAAACCTAAGAGGCACGACTTTGGGGGCTGTGGTATACTTTTTTGGCAATCTCTGTGCAGAGGGATACACCACTGACCTTCCAGTCAGCAAACTATAATCACGTTTGATGGAGAGGGTGGACTGCTTCCCTGAGGCTGAGGATGCTTTGGGGGCAGAGATGCTCCTGTGTCAGCAGGTGGCTGTAGCAGATGTGACTCTTCTGTTGGCACTAAGGAAGGCAAGGCAAAGCCACTCAGCAGGAGAGGCCTCCTGCTTGGCCTCCAACTTTCCAAACTATCTTGGCAAAGACACACTGCTCTGTATTTGTTTTCTTTTCTCTTAGTCAAGATGTTTTCCAAATCTGATATGTTTACTAATGACAAACACACATAAATCCTTGCTCATTGCTTCCATGTATGAATATATTACCAGCCCCTCTAGGACCCAGAAGCAAATTGTTCCTTTATTCCTCCTTTAACTCTTTTCAAAGGAGGGTCAATGGGGATTAAAAAAAAAAAAGAGAATTCCAAAGGCTTTTTTTTTTCTGCATCTAAACATTCATGATCTTTCTTCTATAATTTCCTTCTTTTACAGCTAATACAAAGTATAAGAAGCTCCCCAAAAATATCTTGCTAACTAGTGAAGGGTCAGGCCTCTCCAGTTATTGTAAGAATGGATAATTTTTGATATTACAATCCTAAAGTAGAAGGTTTAGATACAACGGATGTGCTTAGATTAATTCTAATCACTAGCTGTGACTAAGACATGAAATCAGCCTAGGTACCCACTGATGGCTGGCTGGAGGACTGATGAATGAACAGGTAATGATTAAGTATCATTCATAGAACACTACTCAACTATTAAAAAGGAACAGGATGGACAGAACTAGAAAGCATGCATTAAGCAAAAATGAACCAGAAACAAAAATTTCTTGTTCCTCATATCTGTGTAGAAGCTACAACAAGAAAATTGTCTTTTATATAGATTAACAGTTGCATAGGTTGGGAAGTGGGATGGGCATGGATAAAGGTAGGTTGGATTTGACCACTGCATGTCTTCTGCAAATGTCAATCACTGGACTCTATAAGCTTGTGGAACTAATATAGTTTCATCAAAAATAAATTCAAAAAAATAAGGAAATGTGTAAACTCCAGAATTTTTCTGTGTGTAACATCTTAGAAGCTGCAATTGTATTATTTTTGATGTCTATAGAGGAAAAATACCTTTTTTTTTTTAACATTTTAGAATTGACTCTCTGCAATCACAGATCATTACTGTTTTTGCAAAATGTAGCCTAGAGAGATACTGAGCAGCTGACCCCTGGTCAGTGTGAATGTGTACAGAAATACAGTGGAATGGATTTGTGATGTTTCCTGTATTTTTGTGTGATGTGCACAATGGATGAGGCATTTCTCTTGCTACAGGTAAAGTCTACTTCCTTCTGCCCTTTCCATTACAAAGATATAGAAACCACAAATCCTGTTTGTCTTGGGTCTCAAAGATCCTGTGAGTTAAATAGCCCAGACATTCACCCGTGGCACTTCAGATGGAATCCTATTAGACTTTATGAGGTTAGCCTCGCCTGCAGAAATTCATTAGTTATGAAGTGCATTGTTCCTAACATTCTGCCTTTGGGAGACAGCTGGGAGGCATTGTGTTCTGGCCTACAGTTGTCTGCCAGAATTCTTCAGACACAATGGAGGAAAGAAAAATCACTCAGTGTATGGAATTTTCCCCTTCTCAATATAACGTTTTATCTCCCCAAATTATGGAAATGAATAAAGATGCAGAGGAGCCGGTTGTCATAAGAGTCTGCGGATGGTGGGTTACTTTGCTTCATTGATGGAGCGCACTCACACAGAAGTAAATCATCGTAATCAAATCAGTGTTTCAGCTCTCGTCCCCCTCATCTAATTCTAATTTGTCATAAACAGTGTGATCAGGAAGTGATGAGTGATTCTCATACCCTTTACTGGGTCGGCACCTAATTTGTATTCCATGGAGAGATAGACTCAGAAGCCAATAACATATTCAAATTGTGATTTGAGTTTTCTAAATAAACATTTATCCAGATGATGCATATTAATAATTCAGCACCCACAAACTCTCAAGGTGTTCGTGCTTCAGTGGCAGATTGACTCACATTAAAATGGTATGTTATTGATCCTATAGAACCAAGAGCTTTGATGATGGGTTGGAAGACTAGAGAATAGAAAGACAAGCAGGAGACCTTAGAAACCAAACCAATCATTACTAATAGGTTAGAGAAGGAACAGTGAGATGTTAGCAGAGAGGAAAGCTTTTAATAGAGACATTGGTGATAAGAAAGGAGAGCAAGGAGCACCCCAACTAGAGTATTAAGGTCCTCCTAATTTCCATGAATGCCAGGGATCCTTTTCATTTATCCCATCTTGAGATCTTCAAGGAAAGTTGAATGCCTGTATCCCACAGAATGCTCAAGTTCAACTGAGCTGACCTTAAGTGAGGTCTGTATACTTACAATAATGTAGAATTAGCTAAAATGATGGTAGACAAGCATCCCCTTAAAAAAAAAAAAGGCAAAGACTGACTATCTCACACATAGGGAGATGGAACTTTGAAGAAGTAGGAGAATGTGAAAACAGAATTGGACCTGGAATAGCTCCAAAGCTCAGGAGTCAAATGCTTTTTCCTCAGTCTGATGCTATAGAATATGTGAGTTTTCAGAGATAGGATTCAATAGAAGGAAGTTGAGGATGTGCTCTCAAAGATAATACTGTGATCCTGAGCCTCTCCTGTCTCCCTCCTTCCTTTCTGGGTACCATGAAGCAACAGGCCTTCTTACCTACACTAATGATGTATTGTGCTGCCTCAGGCTCTAAGCAACAAAAGAAAGTAACCATTTTGAGTGGAAAACTTCTAAATTACAGATCACAATAAACCTTTTCTTTTCCCGAGTTGGATGTATCCAGGCTTTTGCTACAGTAACGAACATGACTAACACATAAGACCTAAGTAATGCTGTGACACAGTACCTTGTGCAGAATCAGACTTCTGCTGTGTTACTGGGCTGACTAGGGGTTGTGCTTACTAGAAAATTTCTAAGCCCTATAGTTTTTTGATTTATCCATGATCCAATAACACATAAGTTACTTTCTATTATGTATATTTTTACTTTTAAATTTATTATTATCATTACTATTTTATTGTTATTATTGGTGGTGGTAATGGTGTTTGTATGTGTGTGACTATGTGATATGTGCGACATGTTACATGTGTAATGCTTATGTGTGTGTGTGTGTATATGTGCCTGTGTGCAGTAGTTCTGTCTTTCCCTTGTGGGTTCTGGGGATCAAACTCAGGTTGCCAGCCTTGTTCAGCTAGCACATTAACCTACTGAGACATCTCACAGGCAGGACTTTTCCTTCAGAAACAGGATCTCACTGTTTCCTTGGCTAGCCTTGGACTCACGCTCATTCTGCCTCAATCTCCTGAGTAACTGGGATCATAGAGGCATAATAAATGTCCATATCTCTCATGTCTGTAGGAAACACCTGTTCGCCTTGCTTTTATTAAAGCCACTTTCAGTTTTCTAGGATCTATATCATACCTAAACCTTAGGCACAGTCTTCTAAACTCAATGAAAAGCAACTCTGAGGATTTTGACTGAAATGGCATGGAACTGACAGATCGTTCTGGGAAAAAAATGGCATTACAGTATCACATCTTCAGAAATGCTGCTGGCCTGTCTCCCTCCTTCATTAGGAGGTAGTCTGAATACGGAATCTGAATATGTGTCTTCATAGGCACACGTGGCAGAGCCTAGGTACCCAGTTTGTGGTGCTGCTTTGGTTAGTTTTGGAAATGTGAAGAAGTGGGGACTGACTGGAGGAGGGAGGCCACTGGAATCAGGTCCCAGGGACTATATTTTCCTTGCCTCCTTCTTCCTGTCTCCTCTCTGCTTCTTGCCAGTAAGCAGTAAAGAAGGTCCTTTGCTACATACTATTTATCTTCTGCTGGTGAAAATTTGCACAAGCATAGAGGATCACACTATCAGGTGTTTTCGTCACAATGATACAAAATACTAAACAATGCTATTGAAGTTTTATGTATTTCTGTTGCTCCATAAATGTCAAGTATATATGGAATTGCTCACTATTTACCCGGAGTCTTTTGTTGGGAGTGGGAAGAATGATGGGAGTGGAAGCCAGAAATTTCTGCATACAAGGCAAGTACTATACTGTTGAGTCATAACTCATCTCTCTTATGGCCATTAGGTGGTTTGGGTGTTTATTTGCATACACATTAGGATTCCTAGTATGTGTTGCTGGCATGTAGCACTACACTAATTTTGTTACACAAATTGTATACATTGCCTACTTGGTGAAATTTTGTTAATTTAAAAACCCTGTATTAACAATCACAATATTTATAAATGACAACCAATAATTTAGTTTCCACCTTTCCAATTATTTTATCTTCTTTATACTTACTGCCTCACGGGACATACTGGTTGAGATTTTCAGTACAATACTGAGTAGCCACAGTGACAGACAGGCTTGTCTACTACTAACTTGAAAGGGAGGCATCTGCATACCACCAAGTATGAGAATTAATGCAAAATGATTTGACTTTATGAAGATAATCTAGTAACCTAAAATTTCACCTCTATCCATAATTTTCCGAATGTTTGAACAGTGTGGAACACATTTCATCAGTTCCCTTTACTTTTGAGATTTATTTATTTATAGCAGTGTCTCCTGCAGGTAGGGCTGTTCTGAACTCTTCCTTGATAAAGATGACTTTGCCCTCCTGTCCTCTCTGCCTCCACCTCTCAACGGCTGGCATTATGGATGTGTCCTACTACACTCGGTTTAGGCAGTGCTGGAGATCCAAGCTAGGGTCTTGTGGATGCTAGGCTAGTTCTCCAGCAACTGCATTACATGCCCAGCTCTTGAGTTAGATTTCAGAATAATTCTTCTTCAAGAAGCCTTCAGGGCATGCTCAGGGCAGAGTGAAGCCTGGCCTTTTTTGGTTTTGCCAGGTTTTCAGCTTTACCAATCATAGTGGACTAAGCAATCTGCTTAGAGCTCTCTGTTATCTGCTAGCTCCTGAGAAACACACGGGCAGGTCTATGTTTTATTGATGGCTTCATCCCACGGCAGTTGGTATAGAGCACAGGATAGCTGGAGTGCATTTCTACAAATAATTTGTTGATGCTATGTCCTAGAAACTTCACTTTTGTCTTTCTCAAAAAACAAATATTTATGTTAAATACACTCCATTTATAAAGGCAATTAGCGTAGTAAAATTTATTATAAATTTGACTGAAGAGTTTCATTTATCAACACATTTATAAAACCTTAGCATATAATTATGCCCTCTGAGAGACACCTACTTTCTACTTTGATAAAGCAGCAATTGTTGTTATAATTTCAATCAAGTTCATCATTATTTTAACATTGTCCTTTTTGGTTGTTGTTCATCATGGTGCTATTAAGAAAATAAAAGTGAGACTTTCACTGTGTTTGTTAGTATTTTTTTTATCAACCCAACAAAAACTAGACTTACCTAGAAAATAGAAATTTAACTGAGAAGTTGCCTCCAATAGAGTGGCCAATATTTTGTAGATTAATGGCTGACATGGAAAAGCCAAGCCCACTGGAAATGGTTCTACCTCTAGACTGGTGTTCTTGGGTTGTTTAAGAATGCAGGCTGAGCAAGCCATAGGGAGCAAACCATTCTTTTATGGTCTTTGTTTCCAGATCTGGCTCCAGGTCCCTGTCTTTGCTTCCTTCTATGGTGGACTGTGCTAGCCAATCAATTTCTTCCTCCCAGAAGGTGCTTCTGGTTGTGTGGTTTATCACACTAACAGAGAAACAACTCGAACATTCACAAACTTGGATTTGTTCTGCCCTTACTTTTTTTAAAGAGGTTTTTCTTTTTATTTCTGAAACCAAAATAATTTTCTTTCCATTTAAATGCTGTTCTTAACTGATGCAAAAGCCTCCTGAGTTTAATTAACATCCTCAGCTACTTAATTACCGCAGGACCACAAATGTCATTGTAAAATGTAAAACCTTTATTCTATAACTTCGTTTTGCTTTCATGCATAGCATGGCTCTAAAAATCACAGTAGTGATATTTATTAGCTGTCTTTGCAAAACTGTGGGTAATACATCTTTCATATTTCATTGAAAAGAAAAGAAACTAAATCCCACCAGGATCTGCATTGTTAGTTCTTCCTCTTGATTGCTTCCTATGGGCATGTTTTTCTGCTATTAGATGTGCTTGGATTAATCTTCATTTTAAAATGGCAGGCTGGAAAAGCAAAATCCTATTTTTGAGTTAGGCAATTAAGTCCTACATCTGATGGTCTAGCTCACACTAGCTCCCAGCCAGTCTGGCTCACAAATAAGATTGTACAGTAATTTCTGATATGGCGAAGTGTCTTTATTGTCAATAGGCTTATGCTTTTAGTTTGCTCCAGTAGATAACAATAAATAGTGACTCCGTAACATCCTGTTACAGATTCTACCACTTCTAAAAAGCACTCTACAAACCCGCAGCTTTTTGTTGGCTACACTTCTAGGGAATGTCAATCAGGTTCTATCAACAACATAGATGAAAGCATATCTATACTTATCCATCAGGGTGTCCCACATTCTCTGTGGAAGAGTTGCTGAACAATGTGTGTGACTCAATCTGGTGGGAAATTTCTTATTAACTCAAAATCTCACATTTTAAAACAGTACGTAGTCTTCTAAACTTCAAGCGCTTGCTCATATTATCTAAAAAGTGTTTTTAAATATAGAACTCACTATCATGTCCTGTAGTCTATCCATTATGACCTGTGTCCTTTCTTCCTGATTTTTTACCTACAGAATACTTGAAATCTCCATTTGAAGGCACTGTTAGTACTACCTAAGGTTGTGTCTCCCCTATGTAAATCATGTCTACTTTTTCCATGGAAAATGGAATGGTTTTATTTTAATTTGTGGAGGCATAGGCAATAAGAGTCTATTAATAACAATCCACCTTTTATCTGCCCCCCCTTTTGTATCTCTGAATCCAGGTTTAATTTCCCTTCCGGTTACTTTGAACAAGATGGGTTTTGCCAAAAGATCATTTCCTTGCTTCTATCTTTGGCTGTATGTCCAGGAGTCTCTCTGTCTCGAAGGAATTTCCTTCCTTTCACTGGTCATTTGTGTAAATATGTACCCTTTCTTCAAAACTCTTATCTAATGCCACTTGTGAAGCCTTCTCTAAACATCTCATTGTAAAAGCACACTTCTCTCAGTCTCTGTCTTTTTCAGACAAACACACACACTCATTAAGGTTTAAAAAGCAGCAGATCCCTCCTCCTCAACTATAATTGCTGCAGTGGTAGGCAGAGGCCCATACTCCTCACCTAACCAGTTTACAGGCATTACAGAATGGCCCAATTATCTTCTGAGCTCTCCCAGATTTTTTTTTAAAGTTCATTTAAAACTAAATGTTGGCATTTTTATTTTGAAACTAAACTACAAGATAAAACCAATTTATAAAATTATCCAAGACTAAAATTTATTATCTCCCTTTCCTTCTTTCTTTCTTCCTTCCTTCCTTTCTTTCTTTCTCTCTTTCTTTCTTTGCTACTTTCCTGATAACATAGGAAAGTTTAACTTTCTGTTTAGATGATTCAAATTATTTAACAGAATGTGCCCAGCAGCTTCAGAAAGGAAGTATAGATTTTGAAATTCCAAACTGTCAATATTGGGAAACGTGCACAAAAGAACTCATGTGCATGTGACCATTTTCAGGGCTGAGGTCCACATCCCCCTGCACCTACTACAATATAATAGAAAAAAAAGGCTTGGGTGGAGTTGAAAACTCCTTTCAAATGTTAAACAATCACTGGAAATCCTGAAAATGTATCCTCCTCCATCCAGTGGGAAAAACATTTTAAAGGTTTTTTTTCCCTAAGAATTGTTTAGCAAGAGCCTTACTCAGAAGTTTCTATTTTTGACAGTTCAGTTTTAACTGCCTGAAATATAATGCCATCTGTGTTTACTTTTCCCTTGCAAAACACAATTCCTTTTTCCCGTTTATGCATAACAAGTCCATGGTTCTAATAACCCTGATTAATGTGTTGATCAGAAAGGTGCATTTCTTCTTTGAATCTAAGCACAGAAAGCATATTTTCTATTTAAAAAATTTAAGATATTCTAGTTAATAGATATGGCCACAATATTTATTTCCCACTGAGACAGAGTGGGAAGTTAATAAATTGGACACTGAAGTTTAGTGAATGTCACTAAATTTAGTGACATCAAGGACACAGGACCAAAGCTTACTCATTCATACCCATGACTGGTCCACTCATACATACACTGGAGCAATAGGACAAGACATTCAAAAATCATTAAAAATATAACTTATTAATCAGATGATTTTAATTATCCTACATTCTGTATAGCTATCTATAATCATGAAAGTCATTATAGATATTTGAGTTATCCTATTCCTATTAAAAAATATACTGACTGGCAATTAATTGCTTTGCCACTGTATCTTCCATAAGGGAAAATTCAGAAAATTTATTTAGTTTATATTTCATTGAATATTTAATCTCCACTTAAAATCAACGAACCTTTCATTTTTAAAGTTTCATCCTGGCATTTCTTCTATAGCTAACAGTCTTTAAGAGTATCCCAAACCAGCGTTTTGGTGAATGATGTATAGTCAAGCCGAAGTGTATTATCAGGTCTCACGTGGATGCTTGAAAGCTTTTGTTGTGATTGAATTCCCTTTTAGATCTCCCTTTGTAGAGACAGGATCGTGTTGCCAGGCTTCTCAATGGACATGTTTCTGGAGCAGCTGGGCCTGTCAGAACAAGCCTTTCACTTCCTGTTTCCTCCTGAACCTTCAGAAGGCAGAAGTTGAGCTGCGCTCCCTCGAAGCTACCTCTCACTTTCCTTAACTAGTGATGTATTAGACAGTTTAGGGCATGGTTGGTAAATAAGCTGACTAAAATTTAGCAACAAATGTCATTTACCAAAGATTATCATGAACGAGTTTATCAATAATAAGACTACTTGACACAGTATTATAGTACATACATGAAACAATGAAAGCATCCTTTTAAAACTCCCTTCTAATAAAGGCAATTTTTATTAGTTTACATATCTATCAAACAATATTATATGCATAGTTTTGATGAGTGTTTAAATCTGTAGTAGAATTTTTTTTTTATTATTTTCTTTATTTATATTTCAAATGATACCTCCTTTCCCAGTTTCCCCTGGGGGTGGGAGGGGAAACCCTGTTCCCTCCCCCCTCCCCCTGCTCATCAACCCACCCTCTCTCACTTCCTGGCCCTGGCATTCCCCTACACTGGGGCATAGAACC
>NW_022196894.1:82784514-82811060 GCF_008632895.1 Mastomys coucha
CAGGACCAAGGACTTCTCCTCCCATTGATGATGGACTAGACCATCTTCTGCCATCCATATGCTGCTGGAGCCATTAGTCCCATCATGTGTACTCTTTGGTTGGTGGTTTACACATCTATCAAATATTATATGCATGGTATTGATGAGTATTTAAATCTGTAGTAGAATTTTTTTAAAAAGATTTATTTATTTATTATATGTAAGTATGTATAAATAGCTGCCTTCAGACACACCAGAAGAGGGTGTCAGATCTCTTTACGGATGGCTGTGAGCTACCATGTGGTTGCTGGGATTTGAACTCGGGACCTTCAGAAGAGCAGTCAGTGCTCTTAACCGCTGAGCCATCTCTCCAGCCCTGTAGTAGAATTTTTAAATCAATAGCCAATCTTTTGAATTGTGTGTATACATGTGCCTGTACAGACACGTGAGAGCGTGTATGCATGTGTGTGTGTGTGTGTGTGTGTGTATGGTGAAATTTCATATAGTACTCCAGAGTACTCCAGACTGGACTGGAAATAATTATGGTGCCCAGGGTGCCTTTGAACTCTTGGCAATCCCCCTGGCTCAGCCACCCAGCACTGGAATTACATTAGAAGCCACCATCTCCTGCACCAATCTTCACTCTCTTGTCTGCACTTGGAAGACGAACACTGTCAGGTTTGACCCCTACTCACGAGAGAATGTTCCCAATATAGGCGTAGTAGGAACAGCAGTAGGGTGTACTTCCATCACAGCAGTAAGATCGGCACTCTTTGCCACACTGAGCAAGGCAATCCTCTACAAAATAAAAATTAGAGTGAGCGGTTGAGGTTGTGAAGTCTCAGCTTAAGGAAAAATTATCCTGTTCGTGTCTAAATCGGCCAACCAGTTTTCAGCACATAGAGATGTTCATTTTCACACTCTAAATTCCAAAACCTTTCTAAGGGTCTAAATTGGCCTTTCTCCCCAAGTAGACTCTAAGCTGGTAGACATAAAAACATTCTCCCCAAGTCTCCTGCTCTGAACATTGTAACTGCCATTGCAAAGTTGGCTTTGGGTGAACAAAATTATGATGGAAGGAATGTATCAACTCATCAGTCAATAAAGTTGACAGTGGAGTTTTTATAATAGCTTCTACACAGCAGAATTTCCTGACTTTGGAGTATTGATTCTCTATTAGATTCAACTAATAAAAAGTATTATTGGCATGAGTAATGCCAAAAGTGATCATTGGAAACTAATATGTATATTTGCCATGGTAATTTAGTAATGCTTTTTCTTATGTTATTTTTACATCCATAATTAGACTTCCTAAACATACAATTACAGAACTGAGTCTGCATAATGTTGATCTACTAGCCTTAGAAGGCAATGAGCTGGTGAGAGAAAATGTCCATATAAATAACTTATAAATTGACAGTTTACTTGATATCATACTGAAGAATCAATAAACTATCAAATAGCACAATGTAACGCAGGAAGTGTCTGATTAAAAGGATATGTTGGACCTAATATGACCATGTTGCTTTTCCATATGTACATTTCAACAAGAGAATTTATACAGCAATATTTAATAAGAATCACACTGACCTTAAACAACTCTTTGTTCCACCTAATGATTTACTTTACAGTATGTGGTTATCATTGAGCTCTAAGAAGCAGTGTAAATCATAGTGTATGTGTTGTAGGTACATATTTAGAAAAGCATTCTAGTCCCACAATTTACATTCTATACTCAAGAATTTCAAAATGAGCCACTTGCAGCTCAGCTCCTGAAAGTAATGTGGATTGTATGCTACAAATTATACAAAGTTTTTATTCCTATCAAAGCTAAAATATTGAAAGTACAAGGTATTATATTTATGGACACAAGTTCTTTTACTGCTTTCTTTAAAAAAAGGAAACTATCAGGAGCTTTAAACCAGGTCTTCCTAAGACTTGATCCAAGTGGAGCAGAGGCCGTCTGACTTTGTTAATTAGTGTGGTTTTCATGGAACAAGTAAGAAAGGTCATGTTTTCTCCCTCTTCTCCTTATTTCTGTATCACAGATAAACAAAATGAACTTTAAAAGTTTCCACTTGACTGGAAAGGGAAATTATTTTTGTTATTCTACTTAAATCCACACGGGAAACATAATCAATCATATAGGTCCAAGAGAGAAGCTACAACATCAACAACAGTAATTTTCAAGAAAATACGTCACTTTTTGTTTGTCTGGTTGGTGTAGCCCAGGATGGACTAGCTACCTGAATGTTGAAGATGACCTTTAACCCCAGATCTCCTGACTTTACCCTCTACACATTGGGATTAGAGGTATATGCCACCTCTCTCAGCTAGGGCATCATAATTGGTTAGCTTCCCTATTCTTCAGTGTCCTTAGTGAATTTCTCCAGCTTGATTTTTTTGTTGTTGTTCAATTACTTCAGGTATCTAGACAAGTCAGCTATCTGCAGAGCTTAGCAGGGCTGTGCTGCTGTTCTGTTCTTAATAGCTACCGAGATCACAAAGTGAAGACCCCATTACTCCTGGTGCTGGCCAGGAGCTCTGACTTCCAATTAAGCTTCCCAGGAACTGAATGATTCAACTGCCCTATTGCACTCCTTACTGTTGCTACTGATATGAGGATGCCGTGTTATCAAAACATGAGGAGCCAGCTTTACAGGAAACCAAGCCCCAAAGTTTCTAGCCATAAAGCTGGATAATTCCTGAAGCAAACATCCATGTCACACACTGTTCATTGTTTTTATGGTATTTTCTAACACTGTTGTCTGCTTCCCAGAATTGACGAACGTCCTCCCAATCCTAGCCCTTCCTTCAATCAGAAGGTAATGGTGCTATCAGTCAGCAGAATCTGGTGGAGATCACAGTGCACACCACACTAGGCTGCTCTCCCTTGTAAAATAATGGGGCAGTCTAATTGCCCTCAGAAAATAAAGAATAAAAAAACACTTCTAATAACCAAATTAATATCCCTGAAAATGAGTTCAAACTGTCTTCGAGTTCCCCCTGCATCCTGTCCACCCCACCTTAAGGAGTGTGCAGTGCAGGAGCACAGGATAGCTCTGTCTGCCTTGAATTCCTTGCTTAGAAATGGCTTCTGCCAGCTATAGCTGAAGCTGAGAGGAAGGAAAAAGAGGGGCTGAGGCCCAGAAGGTAAAACCTTGATCGAATCTTTGTAGCCCGCAGTGGGAGTTGTACAATAAGGTAAATACTTCATTTGGATCTCATTCCAAAAGAAAAATTACTCAAAAAAAAAATCAAAAGACAAAAAACAAAAACAAACAAACAAACAAAAACCCCAATGTATTAAGCATAGAAGAAATTACTATTTGCTTAAATTTGCTTAATCAAACAGGACATGAAGGTATTGCATTTGTTTTGTGCAGCATAACTAGGCCATGGTTAATGTATCCACTTAGAGGTTTTCTGTGTTGTGAAATCACTTATTAGAATTCACATATTAGAATATTCGGGCATTTAACCACAACACGTGTGTCCAGTTACGTGTGTCAGTTCCAACCAAACTGAACTATCCCTTGTTGGGATTACCCATGTCACCTCACAGCCTATGTGAATACTATATCCTAATGTTTTCTTGGTCCAGGGCTTTCCTAGTCTTTAGATGCCCTGTTCTTGCTTGCTTTCATCATTCAGATTCGGCAAGTTAGAATGTGAATTCGCCTGAGCTCTTCTGTGGTCTAGTAGCCTTGCCTGCCTGTGACACTCTCTTGGTGGACATAAGCAGCACCCCCAAAGGGGCTTACTCTCTTGAAATAGCAATATGGCCCCCTTTGATAACACAGGACAACACTGTTCCTGTCCACCATGGTGTATGCTTTCCCACATTAAACTATCTATGAACTCACCTTACCATCCACCAAAAACTCAGAGCACGACCTCTGCTCCAGCATCAAATAAATGTGGTAACCTTGAAACAGCCTCTGAAAGAGGAGGTTCAGGGATTTTCACCAAAGAACTCATCAGCTCAACATTTCTCACACAAGCCAGCAAGTCACCCTAGCGCTGGGCTTCTAACCCTTCTATAGCTTATTTCGCCTGGGGAAGCAAAAACTACCTATAGAAACCACCTCACTGCTGAGCGGTGGTGGCACACGCCTTTAATCTCAGCACTTGGGAGGCAGAAGCAGGTTGGATTTCTGAGTTCAAGGCTAGCCTGGTCTACAGAATGAGTTCCAGGACAGCCAGTCTTGAAACCAAAAGAAAGATAGAGAAACCCTGTCTTGAAAAACAAACAAACAAACAAACAAACAAAACCAAAACAAACAAAAAGAAACCACCTCACTAAACGTTGCCCTGAACACTGGAGGAGCTGTGCCTGCAGCCTGGAGAGTTGGGAAAGGACAAGAGCAGTCTTTCAGCCTACCCTGGTATAGAACAAAGAAGCTATGGCCCATGAAGTCAAGGCAACAGCATCGCTTGTGGCATTGTTTACTTCTTGTTATTTTCTGAGTTTGTATTACTTTTATAAGATGAAGAGGTAAGGAGAATCATCATTGTTTTCAAGAAACTAGAAGAGAGATGTGTATATAAAATGACCAGGAGGACCATGGATGCTCAGTGCCTCCAATCGAAACACTCACTGTACACAGTCTAAACAGCAGAAATGCTACAATCACTAGAATTGGAATTATCATCATCAAGAGCTACTCTTTCTACTTTTATTAATTTTTGTGTTAGAAAGTCAGCATTTCCCCTATACCATCTTTAATATGATAACTTTTAGCTATCAATTTGCTTTCTAAAATATGCTTCTTTTTTGAAACAGGGTCTCCTATGGGGTTGGGGGGAGGTTTTAAACCAACCATACTACTGACCATGACCTTGAACTTCTGATTTTCCTGCCTCTACCTCCCCAGTGCTGGGGTTACAGACATGGGCCAAGTTAATGCAGTGCAGGGGATTGAACCAAGCCTTTTGTTTGTTTATTTCAGGCAAGTACTTGACTGTGCTCAACCCCAGGCCCTGGTTTGCATCTTAATAGATTAAATTTTTCCACCAGCAAGGACAGATCGGGTGAGGAATTTGATTATTTTGATGCAATGATGAAATTCATTTCTTTTGCTGTAATGAGGGAGGCTGAAGAACAGAACATCTTCCTTTCAGTTGGAGTGTCTTGGCAAGCGTGGAGAACTGAACAGCTCTGCGGATGCCTAGGTCAGCCAGTGATTTAGATTAGCCCATCTTAGAAAGTTAGAAACACAAGATGCTTTAAGCTCACACTGCCTGAGAACACGAAGATGCAAGGAGTGCACCTGTAATTAAATGTTACTTTACTAAGCAATGAAAGGCCATATAAGGCTCCCTATCAAGCTCAGAACAAGGAAAACACTCTGCTTCATTAATTATCAGCAATTGCCACTACTTATAATTATAAGGAGGGAAACGAAGGGCCTTTCACAAACAGGTGCTTAATCACATTTTAAAAAGAAAATAATATTTGTCTGGCGAAATCCTATTTTACCCAGACAGTATGGATCAGAGCATAGGGTTGCTCTGCTGATTTTGTGGAGCTTCTAAAAAATACCGGGATGTGTCTAAAGTAGCTGACTTCTGAAAGAGGGAAAATTGGATTATTCCAGACGTGGGCAGCCTGAGATAAAATGTAAAAGTCACTAATGCGTTTATTTTTAATAACTTTACCTTTACGTTTCAAGTATTTTAAAGAGTCTCTGGCGGCCCTTAACCAAAGTGCATTTAAATCCTGGATGTGTTTTTACACTAGCCAGATTAAAATCCCCTTAAATACGAGCTTTTGAGTTGTTTTACAAAACAAAAAAGAAAGAAAACCAGCAAATTAGTAATGTTAAAGGACAGATGGTGTTTGAACATGTGGGTGTCTGGTGTTGCCTCCTGGGGAATCGCCAACGTTCTACATTCCTGCGTTGGCCCCACACCCCTGGCTGGACCCTCTGTCCCTGTTCCAGCTACCACTGACCTGCATAAATAAAGAGCAGGACCAACTTCGGAAACAGGACCCCTGGACGCTGGGGCAGCCTCAGCGCGTCCATCCAAGCCGGTGGCCCCAAGCTGCTCTGTAGGACAGACGGTAGACCTGGCCGAGACACGAGTGAAGGGACAGCCAGGAACCCCAGCAGCGATGCGGAGGATTCAGGGCGGTCGGTCAGGAGAACAGAGAGGTGGTCCTGAGAGCAGGGTCGAGAGCCGTCCTGGCCATGACCTCAGCCCTGGCGAAAACGGCCGACTGCAGGGCAGCTGGGCGCCGGTGGTCCTAGCCTGGGTGAGCTGCGGCAGGGACTTTAAGTTCTGCCCAAAGGTGCGGTGCTCTGGCACGCAAAAGGCAGCCTCTCCGGCGTCCTTGGCCACCCAGGCTCAAGTTTCATCTACGAGGGTGGCACCAAAGTGGGATGGGGGTGGGGAGGTGACGGACTCCTCCCCACTTCGCTGAGTTTTCCTCTATAGAATGGCAGGGTGCTTGGCTCCAGCACGAACTTCTGAGTTCTTTGGCTTTTGCTACAGTTTAGCCAACCCCCTCATCCCACTGGTCTATTGTCCTCTCTGGGTCACAACACTTTCCATCCCTTTTTTCTTTTTCTTTCTATTATTATTATTATTATTATAATTATTATTATTATTATTATTATTATTATTATTATTGAAGGAATGGATGGAGACTTTAGCTTCCTGTCTAAACAAAAATGGGAGTTTTCAGATTTAAAAGGCACGAAGAATAACTACACAAACTATATGGAATCCGACAAAAAGCTGGTAAAATGTCTATTTATCAAACACTTGAAGCATTTCAAACAAATTCAGGGAAAACAAATGAAATAAGAGTTGTCTGGCCATGGCTATTGCTCTGGAGTTACTGTCCTATGCTAGTAGATAAGAGAAAGAAAATAAAATTATAAAATTTTGAATCGAAAATATTAGCAAGTAACTTGTTCATGTGTATGGAAAAATCGATCAAAGCAGAAACTCTTTTCGGAAAAAAAAACAATGTTTTTTTTTTTCTTTGTAAATGAAAATGCTCAATTCTAAACAGAAAGGAAAACAGAAAATAAAAAGAAATATTTCTCTTCACTACGAAAAGCCAGTAAAATAATGTGTTTTCCTCGATCATTCTACAAATTTGAGGATTAAAAATAGATCTTAATAAAACTGCCAACCTGAAGCTTTTCAAGTAAATTGGCTTCCAAAGTTCATACAGAAAGTGAATACGTAAGGACAGGAAGTCAGCTAACAGAAATCCGGAGATTTTTTTACAGCCAGCTCAGTACGTTTTTAAAAGATTGGATTGATTGGAAGACATTACCTGTAAGTATAAAACAAAACAAAAAAAAAATACTGCTTTTAGGGAGCAACACACACTTCAAAAGCTGAATGTATCTGCGCCTTAATTTAGTGTCGTCTTTGAAGAGTGTTTCCCTGTGTACCAGAGCCATAGACCATAGGCTGGGAATATACAGCATCCCTAAATATATTTACTGCCTGAGAAAGAGCCCACCATCCACTGCTCCAAGCAAAGCCTGGTCAGTTCCACTCTCATCTCTAGCCAAACACAGTGAAGTTTTAGTGACACATTCAAATCTACCCTAATCTGGAAAAACATTTTTACACCTTTATTTTATTTAAGGCAGGGATGCTATGTGCACATGTGGACATCTTTCTTTTCTTCTACCACGTGGATCTCAGAGAACAAACCCAGCTGGTCTGGGTGTTCAGCGAGCACTCTGGGTACTGAGCCATCTATTCTAGTTTTAGCCTGTATTTCTATCTGACTTTAGATTCTTACAGTCTTAACTAGAAGTAAGTCCCCTTTCCAGAAATACCTGCCCAACTAATACTACAGTCTTTCCTCTTTCCTGCTTCCGGATGTAACGCCAGCAATGCTATGATTATTGTCCTATAGTTTAAAACATTGTATTGAGGTTGAGTGTGCATCCTGATTAGCTGAAGGCTCTTAGACTAGAGGTCAATAGATCCCAGGCCCAGATCAGAAGCACCAGAGGCCGACCTGAGAATCTGCATTTCCAACACATTCCTTTCTGGGGATCCAGCTGTGTTAGCACTACAGTGAAAGACACACCTCAGAACAATCTGGCCTCGGCACTATTCTCCCTGAATCTAGCTACTCCTGACATGAACAACACTGTTGTTTATCAAGAATAATATTTTTAATTGATCCACAATAATTACACACATGTATGGGGTACAGTCTTTTGGTCCAATTGGGATGTGTAACATCTTGATTTTTGTAGGCATTTACCAACTCTTTGTGATAAGATATATGCTTTTCTAGCTGTTTTTTTTTTTTTCTTTTTTTTACTCTACAGTATTGTTGACTGTGGATGTCATCCTATTCCCTATTCAGTAGAACTCAGGAGCCTACTCCTGATACTGGTTGTTCTGTTCCCTTCTTTCCTGGCTACCCTTTACAGGGTCTGATAAACACTGTTATGTGATCAGCTGTGTTAATTTCCCATGTAAGGAGAATACTGTCTTAATGAATCTGACTTACTTACTTAGAATAACACTCCTCGGGCCTACTCATTTTGCTGTGAAGGATAGAATTTCCAGTATTATGTGGAGTATCTATATTACATTTTTCTTACCCATTTGTCTACTAATTGACCTGCTGGTGACTGAATTATGCTACAGTAAATACATCAGGAGAAAACAGTTTTGAATCGATAGTTCTGTTCCTAGTTGCATGCCTGTTTTAGCATGATGCTAAACATGATGAGTTTTGCTTGCTATCTACAGCTCTGAAAGTTATATTCTAAGGCTATTCATTGTTATATTTCAAAAAGACTGATGAATAGCATAGAATTAAAACCAGGCTTTGAGAGTTCATCGTTTTCCCATTCAATGTGGCTACTTAAGCTTTGCTCAGACAACTGTGGGAAGGATTTATGCTCAAACAAGACTTTGAAATAGTGGTTTATTTTTAACTTTTAAACTAAATTTATTTCTTTAATTAAAAAATCAGCTTAAAGTACAAACAGAAAACTTTCTATAATTCACTTTGTATGATGTTATGTGTCTTAAATATTGTCATTTAAGAATTTCATATTGATAAAAATGTCACTATTTCTGCTAACCAGAGGATGCAAGCAATTTTATAAAATTATTTCAACCATAAAATGCATAATTTCTTTATACTTGTGGAAGACACCCCAAAATTTGAGTAAAAGAAAGAAGACAATACAACAGCTTTATTATATGAATGTTTTCTTTTATACTATTTTATTTTGATTTTTTTTCTATCAGTCTCTACAGTTGCAAACACTTGGGATGATTACAAACATTGCTTCTTATATGTTTATCTTTTAAACTTTCTAAAACATAATATCAGCCAGAAATTTTCAAGAATAATACTGAGTATGTTATCTTTGACCTTGATTCTTCTCTTTTTAACATTTCTTCCGATTTATTTCTTCACCATTCGTTCTCTATACCTGGACACACACAAGTTTTCTGAACTATTCAAAGAAAAGTCTGGTTATTGAGTTGATGGGTAAACACATCCTTAGTTTTTAAAGCATTGCCACATTCCTTTTTAGGAAGGACTGCTATATTTTGTTGCCACAATGAAATGACCTTCTTCTTCTAAATGAAGTATCCCACTAAATAGTATCCCACTGTGTATAGCTTTTGGTTTGGATTTTCAAATTTTGCCAACTCAATGGGAGAAATCATATTTTATGCATTTCTCTAGGTATGAATAAAATTGAGCATTTTCATTATTTCTAATATTTTGTGGGGTTTTATTCTTATCATTGTCTATGTTCTATAGGGTTTTGGATTCCTCTTAATTAAAAAGTTATTTTATGTCATAGATAGTAGACCACTTGTAATAAGTTTCCAGTTAGGTTATTGCAATTTGTTGTTATATTTGTTTATCATGTATATGTCATAATCAAGTGATTTTAACTTTTTTTTGTAGTAAAGATTAAACTTAAGGTCTTGCTCATACTGGACAAGTACTCCACCACATAGTTATATCTTCAGACTACCATTTAATTTTCAAAACTTTTAATTATATTTTTTACTTATTGAGTGTGTGTGCGCACACACACACACACACACACACACACACACACACACACACACACCAGCACATGTGTACAGGCATGTCACACAGCATATGTAGAGGTCAGAGGACAACTTTCAGGAGTTGGTTCTCTGATTAAACTTAGGTTGTTAGACTTGTTAGTGCTTTTACCAACTGAACCAAAATCTTGCCAACCCACAATTTATTTTTACGAGGTAAAATTGATTAATTGTTTATGTAGTATTCTCAGGCTTTGATCCTTAGCAGAATAAAGAAAAGGTATTAATCTTTTAGTTTTTTTTTAAAATCAGATTATCAAAGATATCATTAACAAATCTTTTTAAAACCCAGGATGATGAAATTTATTCTCAACAGTAATGTTTAAAGATTATTTAATTCATTATTTGGTATGGTACAGGAAATAAAATTAACACATAACAAGCTACCATACTGCAGCCTAGAAATCATAAGTACTTAACAAGGTATTTTATGTCCTTTTAACTGGTGAACAGTTTTATATGAAGACCTAAAATCAAATGACCAACTATTGTCCATTTGGATATTGGACATGTCAATTTTAGTATAAATGGAATATCCATGCCTTAAGGTTTCTACTGCTCAGATAAAAGACCACAACCAAAAGGGATATAGGGAGCAAGATGATTATTTCCACTTATAATTCCATATCCCAGCCTGTCATGAAAGTACTTCAGGACAGGAACTCAAGAAGACAGGAATCTGGAGGCAGGAACTGAAGCAGAGACCATACAGGAGTACTGCTTACTGGCTTACTCAGCCTACTTTCCAGTAGTAGCCAGGACCACCTGTGGAGGGCTGACACCACCCAGAGCAAACTGGACTCTCCCAGATCAGTCGTCAGTAAAACGTACCATAGGCTTTCTCATTGCCTTTCTACAATCTTCTCAGTTGAGATTCCTGCTTCCAAAAGGGTTCTAGCCTGTATACAGTTTGCCTAAAACTAACCACTAGTGAATGATGTCATGTTTGTGCTGGCAGCCCGGAGAATGACCCCATATTGAAATGCCTTTGTGTAGTAAAACAGAACAATACAGATTTTACTCTGCAGTGATAGTCAGATATATAAATATTGTCAGATATGAGAGAAAACCTTTTCAGTTATTTAGAACAAGTTTCTCAGTTTGCTTTGTAAAATGGTACATTCATTTAAAAATGGAAAGGAAAAATGCCATTCATTCTCCCATAGTATTCACTCTTCATTCTTGTTTCTGTCAGGTATGTGATGACATCAGCCATAAAAGTAAATAGTGTATCTTCACAGTCTGATCCTGTCACCTGTGCTCCTTGGATGCCAATCTGACCTGGCCTGCAGGTCACGTTATTCGGGGGAACGAGGAGGGTCACAACCTGTGAATAAAGAATGGGCAAGAGAGAGACAACAGGACTCAAGGAGGCATTGCTTGTCAAGAGCCGTTTACTTAGTGCAGCCGAGTATATTTAAAGCAAAAATCTTGGAGGGGAGGGGGAGAGGAAGGAGGGAGATGGAGGGTTACAAACTCTTCTGGGGTTGAGCTCCGGTGTGACAGGTGAGGAGGGGGTGGATGACAGGTGGAGAGGGGGTGGCTTTCCGTGAATGTTCTTTTCCCAGGGCCAAGCCGGATCCTTGTGATTGTCAGGCAGGATGTTAATCTCAGGGTTCACATCCTTGTGATTGTCAGGCAGGATGTTAATCTCCGGGTTCTCAATTAGCTGGGGCAGGATATTTATCTCAGGGCTCTCATGGTTCCCAACACCAATCCCCCTTTCCCATTTAGGAATAACATTGTTTTATTCATTCACTCTGTGTATAAAAGTTTTCTGCATAATTATGTGTTTACAATTTTATCAATGCGATTGATAAAATCATGATGTCATCCTTTTTAGTTAACATTGCATCATGAGTGTGGTGGTAAATAAGAATGCCCCCCATTGGCTCATATATTTGAATGTTTAGTCATCAAGGAATGGCACAGGAGGCATGGTATTATTGGAAGAGGTGTGGCATTGCTGGAGGAACTACTCACTGGGGGTGGGGTTTGGGGTTTTACATGCTCAAGCCAGGCCCAGTATCTTTTTCTTCCTGATGCCTGCTGGTCCAGATGTCGAACTCACAGCTACCTTTCCAGTTACATGTCTGCTGCATGTCATGATGCTTCCCACTATCATAATACTGGTCTAAACCTCTGAGTGCAAGCATGCCCTGGAGTTGCTCGGGTCATGGCATCTTTTTACAACAATAGAACATTACTAAGACAGTGAGGTTTTCCCAATAGTGCTCGTATTCATTAGTTTCAATACCGTCACTGTGCTTGGGAGGTTGTTTTTAAGCATAATTTTAAATATGGCAATAGTCTTCCTCTATGTCAGACTTTACTCTTGACCAGTTCTACACAGTGTTTGTGTGTTAGTTGCCCAGACTTTTAAAAAATGGATATATATCCAAATTCTCTGCTAACTGAAACTCTTTTATGTATGTAGTCTCTTTAAAGCTTGAATAAAATTCTGATTCTCTATGAGACTTGACATCATGGATAACTTGAGTTGCATCTGACTTTGTCTTCTTTGTTGACCAGACCTGACAACTTAAGCCTCTTTGACATTTCCCATAAGAGCTGGCTCATTTCCTGGCTGCATGTTGTTTCAGATTTTAGGAGCTATCCTTTTTTCCCCCTCCATCTTACAGATTTCTTTTGAATTATTTTTCTCAGAGTTCATTTCTTTGTAATCTTCCATTATTCTTGATCAAACTTCTTTACTGGTTTAATATAACTTGCAGGAAATTCTGATACCCATTAATTTTTGAGAACTGATCCGTAAAATTGCTGTCCAGTAAGACTATGTGAACCATATATGTAATTAAATTTTTTCAGCTATATTTTAAAAGTAAAATAAATGAAGTAAAATAAGTTTAATAATTTTTGCATAACTTAATCTCGAATATCATTTTAACTTATAAGTAATATAAACTATCATTTATGATTATATATTTTACGTCTTTTAGTATAAGGTCTTCAAAATCTTCTGTGCATTATATTTATAACTAATCTCAATTTTAGTTTTAAATTTTCATCAGAGATATCCAATCAATATTTAGACTACCTATGCAATAGTGAAGATGGAGTCATATACTAAATTTGATTTTAATATATTTAACATTTTTCTAGTAACTAAATGAATTAGTTTTAAGTTAAAACTTAAATTAATTAAAAAGACATAAAGTAAACATTGTGATTCATTATACTAGCTTGTTTTAAGTATGCTGTAGATTTGTTCATGTTTGTTCTCATCAGGATCTTTAAACATAGTTTGACTCATTAGGATATGCAGCAAGTTTAGGTTTTTAAAAAATGGCATTATAAGTCACACGAGAAAAGTTAAACCAAGAGGTATGAATCATATTTGCTTCACTGTCTAGGCAAAATCAGTTTGACTCTTACCCTCTTGGGAGGAAGAGGCACGTTTCTTCTCTTTGCTCCAACTTTTGCTACTGCCAAGATGTTTTCCTGATGTCTTCCAGTGATTTCTCTAGAAGATAAATTAAAAATGGAATGGAGATGATGAGAAGGATAGAACGGCCTTGAGCGCATAGCCAGGGATGCTTTGGTTGGCAATCTCTAGAACTATGTCATTCAGGAAAATTTTGCTTATCATACTCTTTAAGGGAAACTGACATGAGTGCAGGCACATAAAGAGACACACATAGGCAACTACAAGCAGACATTATCATACAAACTAATTTTCCTCTCATAGCTTGGTTGATCATATTAAGAAAAATAGCTATCAGATTTGAATACTCACATTTTAGACTGCCAAGTTTTTGTTTTTGTTTTTGTTTTTGTTTTTTAGCATTGCTCTATGGTACTTCATATGAAATGTCCAGCACAGTTCCAGACATTTGAACATTTGCTGTTCAGTTAGTAACTTCATTTGGACAGGTACTGTGACCCTTATTGGAGGAAGTGTGTCACTGGAGGCTGGATTTGAGACCTCAAAGACTTAAGCCATTCTCTGTTTTCACTCTCTGCCTCAACATTGTAGTTCAAGATGTCAGCACTTAACATCCTGTTACAGGATATATGCCTGCTGTTTCTCCATTGTGACAGGCTTTTCTGCATCTGTAACTGTAAATGAAATAAACTCTCCTTTATAAGTTGCTTTGGACATGATGTTTGGTCACAGCAAAAGAAATCTAACACATCCACTTGAGAAAAATTAAGAGTGGCTCTTTGAGTATACATGGAGGGATCCATGGCTCCAACTGCATATGTATCAGAGGATTACCTTATCTGGCATCAGTGGGAAAGGAGAACCTTGGTCCCGTGCAGGCTTGATGCCCCAGGGAAGGGGGATAGTAGAGGGGTGAGGTAAGAGTGGGTAGGAGTGGGTGGGTGGGTGGAGAAGCAACCTCTAGTTCTGTATTCTAATATGAGAGGTAGTCATAATTACAGTCATTCTTTCTTTTCATACAGTTAATTCAAATAGTGGTAATAAATGGTATTTTTAACATATATTTTATTAATTGAGAATTTTTGACTTGAGTACTGCATTTACATCTCTACTCTTTCCCTTTTTCCTCTAACTCTTCCTATGCTCCCCACTCCCTCTCAACATTGTGATCTCTTCTTTAATTATTATTGCTGCACACATACACACATAAATATACACAAATGTGTATATAAACACAAGCTACTTAGTCCATTTAGTGTTTATCAGATGTGTATATGTTTGGAGCTGACCAGTTAAATTTGGGTAACCTATCAGGGGCTTATGATTCTCCCTCTCTTACCAGCCAATACCTGCCTGTATCTATTCTTCTAAGGGTTGGATCTTTTGAGGTGTTCCTCCACGTACATTGTGAAGGCCTTGTTTAGGCAGACATATTATTAATATTTTATGGATAGAGCATATTCCCTGTTGTAGATTCAAGACACTATCCTGTAACAGATATCCAGATTCTCTTGTTCTTAAACTCTTTTTATGCTCTGTGATATTACCTAAACTTAGGCATGGGAGTCGTCTTGTATGTCAACTGGATATGGGCAACCCAGAGTTAGACATTCTCTGCATTTTGACTAGTTATGGATTTTTATGATAGTCTCTGTGATGACTATGCTTTGTTGTCAACATGACTCCATCTGGAATTAACTAAAATCTAAACAGCTGGATGTACCTGTGAGGGATTTTTTTTTTCTTGATTGACTCATTTGTGTCATCGTCCTGCAGTAACATTAAACAGTGGGTAACCTGGAAAAATGGAGTTAGAAAGGAGAGCAGCTGCTAGAGAGAGTTAGAGATAGGATAGAGTGGCCACAGACATACCTACCCACGTGGAAGGGTAAAAATTAGATGGGAGACATTACTGCTCAGCCATCTGGTTCTTTAATAATAATCCTTTGTCCTCCCAACAGATATATTACCTGGGCCAAAAACCCTTCCCCCAAAATACGTCAGTGTAACAGTCCAATCTGTGACTTCCTTGTTACTCTGTGGGGGTGGAGCTTTTGAATGTAACTGGAACCAGGTTTCAGTCAACAGGTGGGCAGCCTCAGCCCTGGGGCCCAAGTGGTTGCTGTTTTACTGTCCCGGCTGTGGGGAGGGAGTTCACACATTTGAAGTGGGGAGATTCAACTTTAATCCAGAACTTTGAGGAGATAATATTCACCTTAAATCTGGGTCACACCTTCTGGCGGCAGCCTGTATAAAGGCTATGGAAGAAAGAAGTTTGTTCTCTTCTTTTCCTTGCTTACCCTCATTCTCTATGGCATGTTCACTTCCTCACTGGTATTAGAATCTACTTTTTCAGGACTCTGAGGTATAATAAAGACAAGCTGATACATCCAGTCTCATGGACTGAACAACTGCTGGGTTTTTGGTCTTTTCACTGGTAGACAGTCATTGTTGGAGTACCTGGACCGTAGCTTGTAAGCCACTCTAATTAATCTTTTTTTTTATATTTTCATTCTATCAGTTCTGTTTCTTTAGAGAATCCCAACTAATATAGTTGCCATCTGCTGCAATAAAGAAGCTTCTTTGGTAAGGACTGAGAGAGATGTTCAGCCTTATCTATAATAACCAGAAGCAAGAAAGAACCCAGATGTCCTTCAACAGAGAAATGTATACAGAAAATACAGTACATTTACACAATGGAGTACCATACAGCAATTAAAAACTTCATGAAATTCTTAGGCAAATGGATGGAACTAGAAAATATCATCCTGAGTGAAGTAATCCAATTACAATAGAACACACGTGGTATGCACTCGCTGATAAGTAGATATTAGTTCAAAAGCTTGGAATACCCAAGATACAATCCAGACCATATGAAGCTTAAGAAGAAAGAAGACCAAAGTGTGGATGCTTCAGTCCTTCTTAAAATACTCACAGGACATAGAAGATTGGAGGGACTTGGGAGAAAAGAGAGGGGGAGGGGAGAAGGGGGAGCAGGATCAGGTATGGGAGGAGACAGAGATGGGGATGATATATAGAGGGTCAAGAATTTGAATAGAGGTGTGTAGCAATGGGGGATGGGGAGCTAAGGGTAGACACCAGGAAGTCCTAGATGCCAGAAAAGCAAGAGGCTTCCAGGACCCAATGGAGGTGAGATTAACTGAAATGCCTAACAAAGGGGAGGGAGAACCTATAGAGACCATATCCAGAGGTTACACAAGGACCCTGGTTGGGAAATGGGGCCACCCACTAATCTCCAAATTTTTAATCACAATTTCTCCTGTTTAAAGGAAATATGGGGTCAAAGTGCTGAGCAGAGACTGAAGGAAAGGCCATCTAGAGATCACCCCACCTGGGAATCCATCTCATATACAGACACCAAACCCAAACATTATGGTGGATGCCAAGAAGTGCTTGCTGGCAGGAGCCCGATATAGCTGTCACCTGAGAGGCTCTACCAAAGCCTGACTAATACAGATGCAGATGCTCACAGCCAACCGTTAGTCTGAGCATGGGGACTCCAATGGAGGATTTAGAGAAAGGACTGAAGGAGCTAAAGGGGTTTGCAACTCCATAGGAAGAACAACCATATCAACCAACCAGGTGCCCCTCTCCACCCCAGAGCTCCCAGGGACTAAACAAAGAGTACACATGGAGGGACCCATGACTCCAGCTGCATATTGTAGCAGAGGATGGCCTTGACTGACATCAATGGGAAGAGAGGCCCTTGACCCTGTGAAGGCTCAATGCCCCAGTGCAGGGGAATGTGAGGGCAGTGAGTCAGGAGTGGGAGGCTGCATGCAGGAGCACCCTCATAGAAGCAGGGGGAGGGAGGATGAAATAGGGAGTTTGCGGAGGGGAAACTGAAAGGGGATAACATTTGAAATGTAAATAAATAAAATACCCAATAAAAAAAGAAATTTATGATGGAAATTTCCAACACAATTGTAAATTATAGTGGTTTAATAAAGTGTCAATAGTATAGTCTCCTCTCAGACCCAAGATGTCACCAGCCACAAATAGTTGGCTAGGTTTGCAACGTCAAGCAGTAATTCCTTCTTATCAACTGGGACTTAGGTCTAATTAGCTGACTGGTGGTTATACACACACTGCGATTACCACTATTGCATGGCTAGCCGTGTGGGTAGTTGTAATTTGTAGACATTACAGCTGGTATTGCTTTCTATTGCTTTTATTCCTCAACAGCTTGTGCAGCCCCCTTCTGATAAAAGAGTCAGTTCCAGCTTAATTTCATCAGGTAATTTGAGTAATTGGATAAATAGGTCTAATATTGTACAATCCATATACACTTTCAGCTTGTTTGTATTTGACAGTGTCCGGCTGTGTACCACATAATGGTCTTGAAATCATGCTTCTCCTATCTCAGCCTCTCTATTAGTAGGATTATTTATTTGATGTTTTCCCACTATAATATGGTTTTCAGAAAAGCTTACACATTTCAAAATTATTTATACAGCCAAAAAAAGATAGACAATTAATTTGGGAGGTGGCTTGTAAGAGAACAACACAGAATGAGACCGAATGCTTTGCTTGGTATTCAAGCTGAGAGAGAACCTGTGCCATTTATCTTTCTGGGTCTGACATACCTCACTCACTACACAGTGAGTCTGAAATGTGTGGCACCTAGGTAGAAAACTAAGGGCAACAGCAGTAGCACACACTGCTCTGCTAGGCCTTCAGATACTCTGACCAGTGGCTCAAAGGGGGGAATTCCCATGCCTAACACTAGCATTTCTATTATGTAGCCTATATTCTTGCAGAGGAGCATTGTCACCTCAAATGGCATAGCTTCCTTGAAGCTCTTTACATATTTTTATGTAAACGTAAAAGAATGTTTTCCTATGCCTTTTCCCCTAATTACCATTGGCCTCCTTTATCCCTCTACCCGCCCCTTCCCTTAGGATTACCCGTCTTTCTTCTTAGACTAAGTTCCTCTGCCATTTTTGCCATTTCCCCCATCACAGCTTGTATGTCTTCTCTACAGCTCCATTGACTACACTCCCAGTCTTTCTTACTTTCTGGTTTCTGGAATTTCTCTAGGTTAGAGACTCAGAACTGAAGATTTGGACATAGGACCCGTAGCTGAGAGAGAACTTGTGCCATTTATCTTTCTGGGTCTGGCTTACCTCACTCACTACACAGTCTTATTTTCCAACCACTTACGAGTTAATTGTGTATCTTTAAGAATTCTAAAGCTTTATTTTTGTTTTCTGCCTTGTATTATAGATTTCAATTTTAGATTAGAATCTTTTTCTATATTTTAACTCCCAAACCAAGAACAACATTTTCTCCTTTCCAAGGTTAATCCACCTACCTATGCTTTGAATTTTGTCTCCTAGTTATTACATGTCCAAGAGATTTGCTTTCTGTATGTATCACTACTTCTGCATTTTTGGCACATCTTTCTTTCTTCTCTGGATCTTTTTCTCAGCATGTAAATATGCCTGCAGACATTAAAAACTGAAAAACAATATATAGTTGCTTTGGAAATTTTAACTGTTATACGTAAGTTTTTGGCAAAGCCATGCAGTCAAGGATTTTGTTACTCCCTGGAGCGACATTCTATTTATGAACATATTTATATGGTAATATACTAGTATACTGTAATTTATTCTTGGAGATTTTATGTCTTCCTACTTGACCAGGTATTTTCTGGAATAAGGTTCTCATTCCAGGTGAGAACTTCAAGAGAATCGTACAGCATCGTTTTCAACTTAGATCCCAATGAGACAGAAAGCCAAAGGCATTAGCTTTCTGGTAGCATGGGCACTTTGTTTCTCAGTCTCATCTGAAACCAAACAACTTAGAAACTTGGAAGTAACTTCATGCAGAGCTCTTGTGTTCAGAGATGATTGTCATATAGAGACAGACTGAAAGGCTACAACCTTCTCAGGGTGAGGCTTCTCCTTCAGAGAGGCATTCTCTGCTTATCAACTAGGAAAAATAAAGAAGCCAATCTCAAAATCGGTTGAAATGGAACTTTTCCTTTAGCTGGAGTTTTGGTTTCATAATTGCACTTGGAACACATATACCCCGAAAGTTCCTCTTAATTCTTGGATTCACTGTTGATATTTTGGAATCTTAGTCTAGGCAGGAATTTATTAGCTAGCATTAGCAGTTTATTAAAAATGAAAGGCAGTTGATATTTTAAGAAGGCGTGTCTCCATTAGGTTAACCAGGTATCTGTCTTTGGGGCTCCTCTACTTTTAACAACCACTTCAATTTTGGACTATGTCTCCTACTCTCCAGCATCAACTAAATGAGGAATTGGAACACATTTTAATATTCCCACTATAATGCAAACCAAAGCATAATTACAAAAAGCCTGTAAAGAATTAAAAAGCTGAAATCCTGTTAATGCAGTTCAAAGCTCAGCAGAAAATAATTTCTTTAATTACATGCTCATGAGTTATGTGTTGTAGCATCCCAAGGGAGGTGTCTATTCAAACCCAGACACTGACCTCAGTGCTGCACTATTATACCACTAAGTGGTATAAAAGGAAATGAAATTCTTTTCCCTGCTTTCACTTCCACCTGGGACTAGGGAGAAAGCAGGATAACCAGGCCAGCATTCATTCTTCTTCCCAAAGATCTACTCTGTGGTTGTGAGGGGTGTTGAGTAGGGAAGATGTAGTAAAGAAAAGTACCTCCTATAGAGTCTCAAGCATTCCTTGTGCTCAGAACCCCATCTTCCTTGCACACTTCTGCAGTCTTTTGATTGTTCTGTAGATTTCCTTGGTCCTCTCCCTTTTCTGGCAACTAAGCCCATTGTTACACATATATCTCTTTTTTTGATGTTTAAACAGATGTTGCTTGGCCTGTTCTTGACTCTATTGTTCTCCTTCCTCATAAGATTATGACTTGCACTTTTTTATGGTTTGATCTCATTTTGGAGAGATTTCTAGAGGCAAGAGTGGGAAAAAGCTTTCATGCAATCTACCACTCTGGAATAGATATTCTGGAGAGTATTTTGAAACAGAAGAAAATAATCTTTTATGCTCCCACTCTTTCAACCTATTTCCTCTTCAGTCTTTGAAAGCATTTATGGTGGTCTTAACTAGCTGTCAGTTCATGTCCATCAAGACATCAGCTGGTAGAAGCTTAAATGATTACTCTGAGTAAAGAATGTTATACATAGAATTTTCTGTCCTCCAAAAAGAACACATTTTCTCAGCAAGCAAAATGATGCAGAGGCACACAATGATAGCGAAATGTCTTTTAATGGGAACTCAAACAAACAAAAAGCAGATTGACATAAGCAAGCAATTGGTAAATCACTACTGAGATTTCAGGCTGAGACTATTGCTTAGAGACAGAATATCGTTATGAAGTATCCAGATTAACCCGGGGCAACTCACATAAACAAAGTGCTTCCCACTGAGCTTCAAGCAGCTGCTATGCTTCCAAACAAAAATTTCTCATGGTAGACAAACAACTGTGAGTAAAGAAATAAAAGACTGTAGAAAGAAACACTTGTTTTCCAAAGCATTACATTAAAAAAAATGTTATGCTAGGTCAATCTTTTAATTGGTCAATGAGATAACATTTCTAAATAATGTTCATAACCTAAAATATTAGAAAAAATATCTTTTCTAAATGTTTAAGAATTGTGGAAATACTCATTTAAAAGATTACCCCAGTTATGAGAATAAACATGTAGAAATCAAGCAACTCTCTAATCTGAAAGGTTGTCTTTCAGATTAGATGTCTGACAGGTTATCCTACATTTACTATTTGGGTTCATAGTGCACCATGGCAAGGCATTTGAGACAGGGCTGGAATGAATACAAGGACTAAGGTCTTGAATGTGTTCATAATCCCTTGAGAAGATAAGCCTTGAGAATATCATTTCTTCATAAAGAGGACTGAAAATGAAGCAAACTTCCCAAATCCCAAGGAAAAAATAAGCAGTAATTAAAAATCTATTATTAAACAGTTAAGAGCAGCAAAAATGTATTCTTATGGCTCGGGGGTAATAATCGCGGTGTCTGGTAATGCTATATGTGTAACAATATTTACAACCAGGCAGCTCAGTATAGAGAATGTTCCCAAATGAAAACACAGGGAAATTTATCTGATTCAGGGAAGAAGCTGACAGTCATACTGTTAAGACCTCCTTGGCATACCAGACTTCTTAGACTTTCATTCTATTTTATTTTAAAAAGAACTTTCTATCTAGATGCTCATTTAAAAATTGAGCTGGAGTCAAAGCCCCTGCAGAGTGGCCTTTGTCCTCCCTTCTGTTTTGTCTTTTAATGGGAACTCAAACAAACAAAAAGCAGATCGACTTAACCAAGCAATCGGTAAATCAGTGTTCTACTAGTGTTGTCCAGTTCTCACTAGTCTCCGCGGGAACAAATACCACACTTTAGCTTAGGTTGCAGAATTATGATGCTGCAGTGTCCGGAGCCTATGTAGAAAGGCTCAATCTGTGGGTATTAAGACTGTTGAAAGATTTGGGATTGTAAGGTCAAGGATGTATTGTCCCAGTTTCTTTATCAAATGTTAATGCAACATGCAAGGTCCTGTGGTGGCAACTCCACTCCAAGGTTCACCCATCCTGCTCTTAATGATAACATGTACAAAGAAAAGCAAGCAGGCCATAGTCCACCTTGAGGCCAAGAATCTCTGAACCAAGAAACCTATTCTGAACCCATTTGTCAGTTCAAGCCATTTGGATATCAAATGTTTGTTTAATGCTACATGCGTGATTGCCCTCAATATAGGATTAAGGGAAAATTCTTGTGACTTGTAAGACCATTAGCATCAAAATTGACTTAATTGAAGAGAAAAGATAGCTCAGAGACACAAGAACCTGTGTGCAACGAATAGAAATGCTACCCTACATTCTGTAACACAAGAAGAACTATTCAAAGTGCTAGATGCTTTGTTTTATGGTTAAGGTCAGACAGAAAGCAGACCCATGTGGTCTCAGGTCCATGATATCAGCATAGAATTATCCCCACTCACTGCTTGTGGAGCTTGAAAACTGATTCCAAAACTATGGCTGAGATTTTTTTCCAACAACTAAAAGTTTTCCTTTGCTCTTCTTTCAATAAATCTGAACGGTGGGTTCTCTCTTAAAAGTGGCCTTTTGGACTTTCCCTCTTTGTAGAAAGCAATTCTGCCTGCTTTATTGTCTAGTGAGCTTTAGAAAGCTTTTAGAAGTTGGCAGTGTAAATGAAACAACTTGCAAAATATTTTTGAAACAAATTTAACAAAACTCAAGTTGAAAATGAAAAAGACTACTTGGGGCAAATGTTCACAGCTGGGGTGCTAGGAGTTCTCCTGGACTCTGAGAGTCAGCTAAGCTGTGCCTTTGGTATTGATCAAATTATAAATAGCAGGGATTCTTCAGCTGAATCTGAAAAATTGTTTTTTTTAAAAAAATTTTTATTAGTTTTTGTTTCATACATGTATATAATGCATTGATTTCTCTCTTGCCATGTTCTCTTGTATCCCCCCACCTTTATCAACGTTCTCTCTTAACTTTTGACTTTTGGGTTTTTTTTTGGGGGGGAGAACCATTTAGTTAAACTACACCATTATTTTGGAAATACCTGTTTGTGGTGATTTGAATATGCTTGACCCAGGAGACGGCATTACTAGGAAGTATGGCTGTGTTAGAGTAGGCATGGCCTTGTTGGAGGAACTGTGTCACTGTGGGGGTGGGCTTTACGACCCTCTTCCTAGCCACATAGGAAACAGACTTATCCTGTTTGCCTTTATAACAAGATGTAGAAATCTCAGCTCCTCCAGTGTCATGCCTGCCTAGCCACTGCCGTGTTTTCTCCCCTGATGATAACAGACTGAACTTCAAAATCAGTAAGCCAGCCCTAATTAAATGATGTTCTTTATAAGAGTTACTTTGGTCATGGTGTCCCTTTACAGCAATGGAAACCCTAACTAAGACTGTTGGAGCCTGATATGGGCATCTTACATACAAAACTGAAGATAAAGACTTCTACTCTTCCTGGATATATCAATAACAAATATTCCAGTTATGAGGATTCAATTTCCTGAGTGTCTCTTCTGTACATGCATGACTAGGGATGGGTCCATTCTTGTTCAGAGCCTGTACATGTATCCTCAGCAATGAATTCATGATTTTAAAGGCCAAGACTCCAGCAGACAATAACGTTTCTTAGCCTTTCTCTCTATTTTCCAGCTCATAACTTCTTTTTGACCCCTTTCCACATTGTTCACTGGGCTTTGAGGAGGATGGTATACATGTCTTGTTTATGGCTGAGCACTCATCCATCATTTATTCCTAGAACCTTGTGCAGCCATGAGTCTCCATTCATCACAGTTCACTGGAAAGGGAAGACTTTACTACAGGAAGAACCTCTGGTTAAGTGTAGAATTTGCCTATAGACATAAACATAAATATTTGGAGGGCAGTTCTTAAATGTCAATTTACTTACAAAGCATTTATTCTTCTGCCTTAACCTTGGATTTTTACCAAGTTGACAGTACTAAATATGTAATCCTTTCTGTGGCTTGAAAAGCCTTAAGTCCCATCAGGGAGTGTTGGCTTCACCTGTAATATTAGTGTCACTATTGCACAAGTTGACATATTTTACCTGGCAGAAAGATCTCATAGTTTGTAGTATCCCTAGCTGTTAATATCATTGAGATTTTTCTCACCTAGCAGCCTGCTACGGCTAGGAAATCTAGCCAGCAGAGAGGATATTTCCAGCTTAGTTCCAACTTCGTTTATTTCTACCGTGAAAGCAACATGTGTGTGGTGTCTTCACCAGTATCGTCTTATCCTCCAGCTTTGATGGACAAAGATTGCTCCGAACCTCCCAGAACAAGAACTCTTAAGGACCTACCTCACTGAGGTTTTGTTCAACAACCTATGGCTTTTATGAGCAGTTTGTTTTCTAGCCATGGGGGATATTCAAGTTCTTTAAAAGTATATTTAAAAAATTTAGTTATGGTACAGTAAGTTTCAATATGTTTTTTATACACTTCATTTTGGTTAACTCCCTCTCTTATCTCTTCCTTCTCTTCACTCCTTGTTTCAGCCCTTCTGGCCCTGGAATCCCTCTCTCTATTTTTCATGTTGCTTACATTTTATCATCCCCCTTCCATTGAGACATTTCCTTTCCAATGATCACATTTTAGTTTCATGACCTCTTTAGGTATTTCTTTGTTTCTTTTAATGAAAATAGATTCATCTCATGCAATACATCCAGACTGTAGTTCTCCTCCCTCCACTTCTCCCAGCTCCTCCACACTTCTCCCCACTGGATCTACTGTCCCTCAATCTCCCTTCAGAAAAGAACAGACCTCTAGGAGACAAGTACCAAACGTAACAAAACAAAATACAGTAAGACAAGACAAATGCCCTCATACTGAGACTGGACTAGGCAAAAGAGAGTCCACAGAGCAGAAAAAGGAGTCCAAGACAGACCTGCTTCCACAGTTAGAGATCCCACAAAAAACACCAAGCTAACAGGCACAACACATCTACAGAGGACATGGTGTTGCCTGCAGGCCACATGCTTTTCCATTTCTATCTCTGTGAGCCCATATGTATCCTGCTTGATTGATTCAGTGGGCCATGTTTTCCTGGTGTCCTCCATTAACACTGATTCCTACAATTTTTCCTCTGCTTCTTTCATGTGGCTCCTCAAACTCTGAGGGAAGACACCTGATTGAAACCTCCAATTTAACCTCTTTCTTTCCACATAATGCCAGGCAGTGAGTTTGTGTATTTGCTCCCTTATGTTGTGGGAGGAAGACTCTCTGGTGACAACCAGACAAGGCCCCAATATATGATTATAGCAGAATATCATTAGGACTCATTTCAGTGTGTGTGTGTGTGTGTGTGTGTGTGTGTGTGTGTGTGTGTGTATGTTTGCTGAGTAATACTTGCCCCGACCTGCAGGACTTAAACAACAGGGTTCTCAAGGGAAGGGAGCAAAAAGGACAAATTGGGATCAGAAGATGCGAAGGAAGGAGACGGGACAAAAAATTCTGTTCAAATCTCAGTTTACTCTAAGGAAACAAAGGGCTTATACTTATAAAGCTACAAGTCACAAAGGTATTTGCCCAGGTGCATGGCCAAACCAGTATCATCGGTTGGTTATACATTAATGTGAATGGAATGTCCTCATTGTAACATGTCTGGAAAGGAATGTCTTCATTGTTAAAAAGTCTACAAAGGAATGACCCCATTGTAAAAGTCCAGAAAGCCCCCTATTGTAATATGTCCCAAGTCAATTACAGGAATGGAAGCAATATAGTAGAAGAAACAAAAAAGTGCTAATAGATGATGGCCCAGGGACAAGATGGAGGCTGAGATGCCAAGGGCTTTTGAGCCCCCCAAAATACTCAGTTGTATTACCACATGTTCTTTAGCCATTCTTCTGTTGAGGGACACCTAGTTTGTTTACAGTTTCTGGCTATTATGAATGAAGCCACTAAAAACATAGTTGAGCAAGTGTCTTTGTGGTAGGATGGAGTGCCCAAGAGTGGAATAGCTGGGTTTTGATGTATATCAATGTCCAATTTTCAGAGGAATCACCATATTGATTTCCACAGTGGCTGTACATGTTTGCACTTCTACCAGCAATGGAGCAGTGTCACCATTGCTCCACTTCCTAGCCTGTGTGTATTGTCACTTGTATTATTAGTGACAACATTCTGACAGGTGTAAGATGGAACCTCAAAGTCGTTTTGACTTGCATTTCACTGAAGTCTAGGGCTGTTGAACAGTTCTTTAAGTCTTTCTCATTTGAGGTTTTTCTATTGAGAATTCTGCTTAGGACTGTACCCCAGTTTTCATTTGGACTATATGTGTGTTTTGTCTTTTTGATATTTAGTTTCTTTAGTTATTTACATATTTTGGATATTAGTACTTTATCAGATCTAGAGTTGATAAATGACTATTCCCAATCTGTAGGCTGCCTACTTGTCTGATTGGCAGTCTCTCTCTCTCTCTCTCTCTCTCTCTCTCTCTTTTTTAGTTTTTTTTTATTTACATGTAAATTTCTCCATTCCCAGTTTCCCCTCCAAAAAACAAAGAAACAAACAA
>NW_022196894.1:82811728-82812319 GCF_008632895.1 Mastomys coucha
GACATTTCATTCCTTCTTAAAAGGGGGAACCAAATACCCACGGAAGGAGTTGCAGAGACTAACTATGGCAGTGTCTCTTACCTCCCAGAAGATTTTCAGTTTCATGTGGTTCCATTTATTAAGCTTTGATCTTTGTGCCTATGATATCAGTGATCTCTTCAGAAAGTTGGGTTCTGTGCCAGTGCATTCAAGGCTATTCCTCAGTTTCTCTTCCATCTGGTCCCGTGGATCTTGTTTTGTGCTTAGGTCTTTGATACATTTGGTTTTGAGTTTTGTGCAGGGCAATGTGCAGATGTCTATTTGCATTCTTCTTTGTACACACATGCACCTTGACCACCACCATTTGTTAAAGATGTCTTTTTTCCAGTGTGTATTTCTGGCTTCTTTATCAAAAATCAGGTGTCCATAGGTGTGTAGATTTATGTCTGTGTCTTCAATTTGATTCCATTGATCAACCTGTCTGTTCTTATGCCAAAACAATGCAGTTTTTAATTATAATAGCTCTGTAGGACAGCTTGAAATTGGGGATGCTAATATCTCCAACAGTTCCTTTACTATTCAGGATTGTTTTAGCTATTCTGTTTTTTTTTT
>NW_022196894.1:82812329-82854399 GCF_008632895.1 Mastomys coucha
CTATGTAAACTTGAGAATTGTCCTTCAAGGTTTGTATATAATTGTGTTGAAATTTTGATGGGGATTGCATTGAATTTGAGATTGTTTTCATAGGAGAGCCATTTTCACTATGTTAATCCTATTGATCTATGAGTATGGGAAATCTTTCCATCTTCCAATATTTTCTTCAATTTATTTCTTCAAAGATGTGACGTTTTTGTCATACAAGCCTTTCACTTGTCTCATTAGAGTTACCCTAAGATAGTTTATATTCATGGAAGCTATTGTGGAATGTGTTGTTTTCCTGATTTCTTTCTCAGTCTGTTTGTCATTTGTATATAGGAGGGCTATTGGTTTTCAGACATTAATCCTGTATCCATTCATATTCTTGAAAGTGACTATCAGCTGTAGGAGTTCCGTGCTGCAAATTTCTGGGTCACTTATGTGTACTATCATATTATCAGCAAGTAATTATCTTTTGATTTCTTCCTTTCAAATTTGTACCCGGTGATCTCCATCAGTTGCCTTATTGCTGTAGCTAGAACTTCTAATGCTATATTAACAGATAATGGAGAGAGTGGACAACTTTGTCTTGTTCTTAATTTTAGCAGAATTGCCTTCAGTTTCTCTTCATTTAATTCAATGTTGGCTCTAGGCTTTCTCTAAATTGACTTTATTATATTTGGTTTGTTCCTTGTATCTCTTATCTCTCTAGGACTTTCATTACGAGTGCATGTTAGACTTTGTCAAAGGCCTTTTCTTCACCAAACGGACAGTAATGTGGTTTTATTCTCTTAAGTTTTTTATATGGTGGATTACATTTATTGATTTTTGTATATTGAATGAACCATCTCTGTAACTTTCAGATGAAGCCTACATCATCATTGTGTATAATTTTTGATGTGTTCTTAGATTCAGTTTACAAAATTTTATTGGGTATTTTTGCATCTGCATTCATAAGGGAAATTGATGTGAAATTCTCCTTCCCTATTGGGTATCAAGGTAACTGCATCCTCATAAATTGAATTGGGCAATGTTCCTTCTGTTTCCAGTTGGAATAATTTGAAGAGTATTGGCATTAATTCTTCTTTGAAGGTCTGGTAGAATCCTGGGCTAAAGCCACTGGACCTGGGCTTTCTTGAGTTGAGACTTTGAGTGACTCCTTCTTTTTCTCTAGTTGTTATAGATCTATTCAAATTGTTTATCTGATCTTAATTTAATTGTAGAAAGTGGTATTTGTTGAGAAATTTGTTAATTTTTTTCAAATTTTCCAGTTTGGTAGAGTATAGATATTTAAAGCATGTCCTTATGGCTCTCTGGATTTCCTCACTGTCTTATGTTACCCCCTTTGTTTCTTATTGTATTAATTTGAATATCCTTTCTCCATCTTTTAGTTAGTTTGAATAAGAGTTTGTCTATATTGTTGATTTTCTCAAAGAATCAACTCTTCATTACATGATTCTTTGTGTGGCTCTCTCTGTTTCTATTTACTGTTTTTATTTACTGATTTCATCTCTCAGTTTGATTATTTCCTGCCATTGATTCTTCTGCACAGGTATGTTTAGTTCTTTTTGAAGTAGAGCATTCAGGTGTGTTGCTAAGTTTCTAGTATGGAATCAACTCTGACCCCTTTAGGCACTTAGTGCTATGAGCTTTTCTTTTAGCATCACTTTCACTGTGTGCCATAAGATGTCGTATGCTGTGTACTCATTTGCATTGAATTCTAGAAAGTCTATAGGTATTTTTATTTGAACACTCTAAGTTAGAGATCCAAAGTTAGTATCCACATATGAGGGAAAACATGTGGCATTTGTTTCTCTGATCCTGGTTTGCCTCACTTATTTTCCCCAGTTCTATTCATTTACTTAAATAATTACAATATTTCATTTTTTATTTACAGATAAATAAAATTTTATTGTGGACATGTGCCACATTTTCATTGTTTATTCATTAGTTGATTGACATTTAGGCTGATTCTGTTTCTTCACACCTGTCAATAGAATGGCAATGAACATCATGGGTACACATGTATCTCTGCAGCAGGAAATCTGCACATATTCCTAGGAATGCAACAACTGAATCATATGCTAATTTTATTTTCAGGTTTTTGAGGAATGTCCACACTGACTTTCATGGCATCTGTACTAGTCTGCACCCCCACTAATAGTGAATAAGAATTTCTTTCTTCATATCCTCTCTAACAATTGTTATCCTACCAACTACAAACACACAGAGAAAGGAATCTGAGAAAAATATATCCATAATATCCACAAGCAAACAAACAAACACAGCAACAAAACCCTCAGAGCAAACATAGTCAGGAAGTCAAGGACTCCATAGGAAATAATTTAAAACTCTCAATAACAAATGAAGAAAGACATTAGAAGACAGAAAATCTGCACATGCTCATAGAATATTGTTAACTGATAATCCTACACAAAACAGTGTATAATACAGTACCATTGAAAATCTTCGTGTTCTACATACTATCCAAAACTATAATTGGAGACACAAAAGATCCTGGAAATCTAAGTGAACTCTGAGTAAAAAGAACAATGTTTAAGGCACTATCATACTCAATCTCAAGTTATACTACATACCCATATAATCAAATCAATGTGATGCAGGCATGAAAATAGACACATAAATAAACGGAATAAAATAGAAGGCCCAGATTTAACTCTATGCAATTTCAACTACTCTATTTTCAACAAAGAGTCCAAAAATACATACTGAAGAAAAGAGCAGTTTTGACACATGGTGTTGGAAAAACTGGATGTCCATATGTAGAAAAATGAAATCAGATCCTTATCCCTCACTCTACACACAAATCAACTCCAAGTACATCAGAGACATTAACATAAAACCTGACACTCAGAAACTGCCAGAACAGAAGGACAGAAAAATTCTGCAACATCTAAGCACAGGTACAGATTCTTAAAATAGATCTCTGGTCATTCAAGAAATAAGGCCAAAAATAAACAATTGGGATACTATGAAATTTAAAGCCTTTATAGCTAAGAAGACAGACAAGAAAGTCGATAGTGTATCAAAATCTTTGACAGTCATATATCCAACAAAGCATTAGTATCTAGAATACATAAAGAGATTTCAAATACATCAAGAAAACAAATAATTCAATATAAATGGACTATATATTTGAATGGAGAACTCTCTAAAGGAGGAGGAACATACTTGTTTAGTATAGCCATCATCAAGACATCAAATGTTTTTACGTTTTTGACTTCTCAGCTACTTATACATAGAATCAGTTACTACCCAGATTGTATATTTGGTAGTAAATAGAATTTCAACTTTTAAATTAAGAGGAACATTTTAAGAAATTTGAGCATGGAGCACTATCATGTTAGGTAGTTGAGATGTTGAGCCAAAGGCAATGACACATTGAAAATGTGACTTAATCTTAGGCTATACATCACTGAGAATGTAGTGTCACCATGAAGCATTTCATGATCTTCTTCGTAGATGGAACACAGATAAATTCAGTTCTGAATCAGTTTAATAGAAAGTCTGGAATGCTAACCTATGTTTTCAAAAGCCAGTACTACAAACACTTGGTTTATATTCCTGTTAAGCAACCAGTGTTGTACATCAAATAATGTCAAAAATTTACTGGTGGGGAGGTGTGGCAGGGAGGACTCTAACATTTCTAAGTAAATAAAAATAGCTATTATGAAGCCTCTGAAATGGTTTGACACAGTTCTCGTCATTCATAGATGGCTAGTTAGAGATAACTAGAGTACATGTGCTTTATCTTGGGTAAACTAGTAAAACCCTCTCTGCAAATAACATGTTCCACACCATGAACATGAAAAAAAAAATGTACACAGATCATGACGTGGTGGATACAACCAGGTGAATTTGTTCTTACATTTTCAGTTTTTCAACAAGGATATTAATGCATACATATGAAGTTTATAAGTGAACAAAGCAATTTAGTATAAAATGCATTTCTGACTTTTGTCAGAATAGGAGGAAACAGGATCTTGAAGACATATTTGTAATCCCATGCTCATTGCAGCTATATTCACAGTAACCAAGGATGAAAACAACATGGTGTATGTATACATAGATTAATAAGCTACACATAACAAACACATCTAATGCAATGCCATCTGCTTTATAAGGAACAGAAGTCCTTTCATTTCGTATAGTAAGGGAGAGCCCTGAGAAGATTATTCACATGAAATAAGAGTCACAGAAAAAAAATAGTACATAGTTCCTCTTCTATGAGAGATATGATAGTCAAATTCATTAAAGCAGTAAGCCATATGATGATTAACAAGGCCTGAGGAAGGGAGAATCTACACAAATGACATGGTTGTACAAGGTGGCAAACTGCCAGTGATTTGCCATGCAAGGCAGACACAGTTACTAAGATTGCAACACACATGTCAATCATTAATAAGTTGTTGTTCACGCTACATACTTTTACCAAAATTTAAAACTAATAAATGTATGTAACCAATGTATTTGTGTTTACAGGAAACTGAGCGAGTTTGAGTCACATGGGTGAGAACCGTTCCTTAGCTGAGAAAGGATTAGTGTTGCTTGGTGAGAAGCAGATATCTTCACAAGCAAGGTGACTCTGGGTTGACCCAGATGCACCATTCAGAGATATCTGGGAATTAGTAGGCACAAGAGAATAAAGGATGTAGAAGCAAATAGAGGGGGGTACTGGACTTTTTTTTGAGCTACAGCCTGACTGCTGCCAAGTTGTATTTGGAATGGAATGGGCATGAGGATTGTGAAGAATATGGCTGTGTGTCTGTGACTTCACGATCTTACACGCATCAATGCCCAGGTGCCAGAAGATCGTAAAGGAAGAAGACTTTGATCACAATTTCCCTGGTTGGTAAATGGTGATCCTAAGGAAATGGTGGGGGGGAGGCAAGCAGCTTGACACAAAAAGGGGATCATCCATTTTTAAAGAGTATCCATTGAGCCAAATGGTTGAGAACAGTAAAGACCTAGCACTCAGAGGTTAAAGACAGATGAAGGGAGTTCACAGAAAAGAGGATTAATGTTAAGAGCAGTAGGAAATGTTAACCAGATGAAGAAAAATGCGGGTTTGAATCTAGAATCTAGCAGCAAGTTTAGGCTTGTGAAAGGAAATTCTCCAGTTGAGTTTTTATATGCATGTTTTTATTTAAGGTTGTCATGGTAATCAAGAAACATGATCACCTAGAAACTTTGGTTTTCCTATGAATATGGTCTATTATGTGTCACAAACCAAATCAAGAATTATTCTTGGAGCAAATGCTATTCTGTATAAAAATTATGTTAGTGCAGATCTCAGTTTTGAATTTGTAACTGAATCTTTGTTTTGCTGTGATTATTTATCTTCCTTTTGCACATTTCACCAGGGTATTGCAGTTTTTTACTCGATTATGCTTTATTCTACTCAGAGGCCATAATGATGATTATGTGTCTGTCATACTCCTGTGTAATATATGAACTGCAGGAGTGGATTATTGAAGGTTTTCCCTTTCCTCTTTTGTTACCTTTCCAGATGATGTAAAATGGAAAGAAACTGAATATGCAAATGTTTCCTACCTCTTTGATTGGCCTGTATATCCATACAAGGGACATGGCTAGAATGGGCAGGACTAGAATTGGAACCTAGTCCTTCCTCTGTCACTGACTTTATCTGGAACCTAGTCCTTCCTCTGTCACTGACTTTATCTGGAACCTAGTCCTTCCTCTGTCACTGACTTTATCTGGAACCTAGTCCTTCCTCTATCACTGACTTCATCTGGGAATCAGATGAAGGATTCTTATACCTCATGGTCTCATTCATTGTTTATAAAATAGTGTGAGATTATATAGCATTTCTTTCAGAAGTTGAAACTGAGATTGCTTTTGAGCTCTCGATTTTCTTTTCATGTAAATGCACCCTTTGTTTCTCTTTATAATAGTCATCTTTAAGAATAAAGATTATCTTGCTTCATCCCCTTTACCTTCAAAGGGCTGGGCTCTGTGGGTTTAATGTGAGTAATATTGAAGCCTGTGCATACACTCTGTTTCCTGAATGTCCAGCAGCTTTCCCTCACTGAACCAGATTCAACCTTTCCTTCCATGTTTTATGTCCTAGTATCTTCTTGGCTTTACTACCTTGTACTTTGAGGCAATACTAAGTACAATAAAGGTTCCTCAAACACTGTAATACTGTGGCAATTGATCTGAATGGCTACCAACTAGTCAGTGTGTGGTGCAAACAGCATGTGTATACACTGTGAAAAGCATGAATCATGTCCTAAAAAGAGGAGTAAGACTTAATGATATTTCATCACATGATTTAGAATAATGGGCAACTAAAATTTCTGAGTGGCTGATTTCTGGAATCTTCCATTTAAGAATTTCAGACTATAGCAGCCATATTTATAATTGCAGAAACTGGAAACAACTCAGATGTTCCTCAACAGAGGAATGGATACAGAAATTGTGGTACATCTACACAATGGAGTACTACTCAGCTATTAAAAACAATGAATTTATGAAATTCTAAGGGAAATGAATGGATCTGGAGAATATCATCCTGAGTGAGGTAACCCAATCACAGGAGAACAAACACGGTACGCACTCTCTGATAAGTGGTTATTAGCCCAGAAGTTTGGAATACAGGAAGAACAACCCATAAACCACAAGAAACTCAAGAAGAAGCAAGACCAAAATGTGGACATTTCATTCCTTCTTAAAAGGGGGAACAAAATACCCATGGGAGGAATTGCAGAGACTAATTATGGAGCAGAGGCTGAAGGAAGGATAAGCCAGCCTGATATAGCTATCTACTGAGAGGCTCTGACAGTATGCGACTAACACAGATGTAGAGGCTCACAGCCATCCATTGAACTGAGTACAAGGTCCCCAAATGAAGGAGCTAGAGAGAGGACCAAAGGAGCTGAAGGGTTTGTAGCCCCTTAAGATAAACAACAATATGAACTAACTAGGGACTAAACCACCAACCAAGAAGTACACATGGTGGGACTGATTGCTCCAGCAGCATGTGTATAGTAGAGGATGACCAAGTCAGTCATCAATGGAAGGAGAGGCCCTTGGCCCTGTGAGGGTTCTGTGCCCCAGTGTAGGGGAATGCCAGGGCCAATAAGTGGGAGAAGGTAGGATGGCGAGCAGGGGGAGGGGGGAAGGAATGGGGTTTGTTCTTGTTGTTGTTGTTTTTTGGAGGCGAAACTGGGAAATTTGACATGTAAATAAAGAAAATATCTAATAAAAATAATAAAAAAATTTAAAAAAGAAGAATTTCAGACTATAGTTGGGTACAGGTAACTAAAATCCTGGAGAGCAAAGGCAAAGCCAAGGAAGAGGTTCTATACTGGGTCCAGGTAGTTTTGATGTATAATGATATGTGAAGCATCATATTTTGATTTTTCTTAAATTCAATTCCACCTTAACAGTGTAGTAGTGACATAGTATTTCCATTAATAAACTCATCTTATAAAATGAAATAGTTTCATTCTTTTTCATAATTGACAATGTATTTTCATCTACCATCTGTCAGTATTGTAGGAAAGAAAAACTCCGAACACCTCTCTCTGTAGTGTCTCTCTGTTTTCTCATCCAGTTTCAGGAGGAAAGGCAGCATGCATATTGTCATGGGTGATAGCATTCCATACCTGAGTATAAATTGTTGTGTGTCCTCCAGACTGAGACTCCTGTCTGTCTGCTCGTATGTACTGATTGCTGTGATGGAGCTTGTATCCCTGGAAAATGCAGGTCCTTTTATGGTCTAAGTTTTCTTTTCTATTCACAGCACTGGGAAGTATTTCCTCTTTGAGTTCTGTGTTGTAGGCACAGTTCTCATTCTGGTCTTAGACATATAAATTCTGTCTACTCTTTCCTTATGAGTAGTTGGTGGTCTATACTAGCTAGGTATCTCCTCTTCAGTTTCCAACAGTGAGGACACCAAGGAGTCTTGCCTACTTATTTTACCTAGAGTCTTCTGGTCTCCAGGTTTCAGGGCTCCAAGGTTTCTTAATCTATCTGGCTGTGATAAAATCAATGGCAGTCTAATGCATCTGACTTCGTGTGCATTCTTCCCCCATTTTTTCTCAGGTGTCAGCTGTGTCTAAATTTTCTCTCCTTTATTTATCTCTGGGTGGGGATTTCTCTTCTGTTAATTCTGACCTCTAGCCTTCCAAAGGGGTGTTTGTTTTTCATTTTCCATGAAGGCTTGTTTGTCACCAATCATAAAGGCATTCTGAATGGTATTAGAAACATTTCTTCTACTGAAGCATAGTTAACTCAAAAACAAACAAAAAAAAACCCAAATTGGTTTAGTTTTATGAACAAGAAGAAAAAGCTATTTGTTGGGCCATTTTAAGTTGGTGCCAGTATAGGTCATCCATTGATAAATGGATGGTGTTCTAGGCAACCTGTGGGCTGCTGTCCCCCAGATGGAAAGGAAGGGAAAGGAAGGGACTCTCTTTTGCAGACCTTGGAAGGAAAGCGCTTTGCCATTTGGACCTTTTGAAGAGTTAAGATTGATTTTCCTTGAACTCTCTCTGGCTAATTGGAATGTCCTATGGTTCTTCTGGTGAGTCCCAGGAAGAGAATTATTGAGGCCTTGTGGGGCAGCATGCTTCAAACTGTGTGTCGTGACCCATTAGTGAGTTGTGAAATCTATTTAACAGATCTTGATCAGTATTTAGAAAATGTGATAGAAACTAAAATGGAATGGGAAATATCAGAGCCCATGGTGCAGGCAATACCTATTAAGACAAGTTTATTTTGTTTAACATCTTCTGTTTTGTACTGGTTTAAAAATTAAAATGCATCCCTTATAGAGCTCTCAAGCTACATATTTTGTAACTCAGTTCTCTAAGGATATTTGAGCAATGTCTTGCCTGTGTGATCAAATAACATGTTTTCTTTAAACTAACAGCAAAACGTCTTTGGGTTTGGCAATGGGAATGGAAGGATGATGAATGAGTGTTTGATGGTAACACATGAGGTCATTTCATTGCTTATCATCAACTGCAAGCTATCTGATCAGCACTTGATAAATTGGGGTCCTCCAAGCACCATTGTACTGTCAAATATATGTGACATCTATGAAATGAGATGGCTACCAATCTGACCCATATAAAAAGAAGTAGGACTAGGTGCATCTTCTTCCCAGCATGCAACCTGTCATCTGCCTCACTGTCAATAACTAGAATGCCAAGAAGAGCTCTAATGAAATGGTGAACTTGTTCTAGAAAGGATTAACCCAGATTTCACAAGGACCAATCATCCTCTGTGTGGGCAAGCCTCCCATGACATTCCACTAAGCCTTAACTCTCTAAAGGTTCACTACTCAACCTTACCATAGTGAGAATCAAGTTTCAGACGTATGAACACTTTGGGGTGACATAACATACCTAAAACAAAGCACCTAGCCAATTTCTACCACTGTAGGTGATGGTATATTGATTGATACTCTCTCTAATATGGAACCATATAGAGTGAGTGACTGGAATTAGAATCTAATCATGAAAAGAAATACTCTGTCCTAGCTGGCTTATGTTCTTGCCTAAACCTGAATTTTCTGCTTCCCTTTTTTTCAAAACTTCTTATGTTATTAAAATACCATGTAATAAAAGGAGTACTGGGTACAGAGACTAAAAATAAGAAGAAAAATAAGCATGGACATTTTTAAAATGCCAATTGAATTTTGGCAAGTCACCAAGCTAATTCACTGGAGAAAGACATTTTCCCCCAACAAATGTTACTGTAACATTAAAAATTTATATAAATAAAAATACTGAAACTGTTACTGATGGTATGATGTGCTTACAGACAGGAGCCTTGTATGGCTGCCATCTGAAGGAGCCAACAAGTAGCTGAAAGAATCAGATGCAGAGACTTATACCCAACAAATGGACAGAAGCCGGAAGCCCTGGGGTTGAATTAAGGGAAAACAGGAAGAAGCCAAGGAGGAGGGCTACCCTATATGAAGACTAGCAGTCTCAACTAACTTGGACCCCTGTGATCTCTCAGACACTGAGCCACCAACTAGGCAGCATACACGAGCTGATATGAGGCCCTGAACACGAACACAGAAGAGGATTGCCTGATCTGGCCTCAGTGAGAGAAGATGTGCCTAACCATCAATGGACTTACGGCCCCATACAGTGGAGAGGTCTGATGGGGTAGGGTGGGATGGGGTGGGAGATGGGATATCCTTCTGGAGATGGGGGAGGAGAAATGGGATGAGGAACAGTCAGAGGGTGGACTGGGAGGGGGACAATGGATTGTAAAAAAAGATTAAATAATAATAATTAAAATATAAATAAAATCTTAACTGCTATAATACATTTAATGCAACATATACTTTTGTTGTTCAGTTTATTGGATATGTATTTTAAAGCTTCTTCATTTACCACATGAAATATTGAATCTAATTCACTAATTCATTTTATGGTAAACAAAACAAAGTAAAACAAAAAAGAATGTAGATAAAGCCTCATGAGATTCATTAGTTTTATCCTGAATTCTGTAAGTTGGAAGTGCCACTCACTAAGAACAAAAGGGAAAAGCACATTATTGTGACCTAGTTACAGCCCAGTTGGTAGATGATTTTGCAGGAAACAGTATGAAGTATTCACTTCTAGGCTCAGAAGAGTCTCTCATTGCCCCAGTGAACACATTCTGAGAGCAGGAGATGGGAACGAAGAAGAGTTCACATCCTTAAAAATGACATTTCCAACCCTGCAATCTGAGGTGATTTGGTTTAGATAGTTTAGGAAGAAGGGAATAATTGCCTTCATCAAGATTCACTAATGTCTTCTAACTTAGAGTGAGACAGAGAGGAAGCCTGAATGTGAGAGCCCAATGAGGTGGCATGGTAAATGTATGTTGTCATCTGTTTGAATTGATTATTCAAATGTGGCTCACTAGGGGAACAGAATGCTTGATAAGCACCAGTTCAGAACTTCATGCGACACTAAGACCTGATCTCTGATATAAACCTGGGAACCTCAAGGGTCCAGTATCATTGACCACTCCTCGGTTTAAGATCCACCTACAAACTTTGCTGAAAGTCAAGTCATTAAACTTCTCAGGCAAAACTAGGATTTCTATAGAATGTGTCAAAGCTATGTGTTTTTGATAGACTTTTCATTAAATTATAAGTATAAGCAGACAAATATTACTATCTTTCTGGGTAAGATCACCCTAGAAAATGCTATCAATTCTCTGATTTCCTTTCGTTTGTCTTTCAAGGCCAGAGAGAGTTGCCTCCACAAGACGCTTCATACGGCATGGTAAAGGCAGGTTCTTGTTTGATCTTCATGAGAAACATCACAATTTGTACAATTTAAAGAAGGCTTCTTTGTTGATATGTTGTTGAAAAAAAACCTCTGTGAAAGGATCAGTTGGCAGATAGGAGATTTAAACTGTTGTTTAAAGAAGATAGAGATGGGTGCGGAGCCCGCGAGCTAACGAGCCAGCGGCCCCGGAGCCAGCCGGCGGGCGTCCTGGAGGCGACAGCACAGGGAGGTGCCCGAGCATGCACGTGGCCCAGGCGGCCACCAAGGCAGACAGCAGCCCCTCGGGGGGCGCGGCGTTGGCTGCCCCAGCCCCCGGGCCTGGCAGTGGCAGCCCCCGGGTCGGGCAGTGGCAGCACAGGGCCCCCAAGTCTACTTCCAGAGTCCTCCTGGGGCCGCAGGCGAAGGCGCCCCCCGTGGGGGGGCGGATGACGATGGCCTGGTGAGATCGCAAGGGAAGGTCGCCGTCAAGTACGACCAAGGAGCTACTGGAAGCGCCTCAATCTGGAGGAGTGTATTATAGAACAGCTCACGCGACTCTGCGACTGCCTGGAGGAGGAGATCCCAGAGATAGATGTGGATGAACTCTTGGACATGGAAAGTGATGATAACCCGGGCCGCTAGAGTCAAGGAGCTGTTAGTCGACTGTTACAAACCCACTGAAGCCTTCATCTCTGGCCTGCTGGACAAGATCCGGGGCATGCAGAAGCTGGGCACACCCCAGAAGAAGTAAGGGACCTGACTCAGATGACCATGGCTCCCACAGGACAATCGCTGTCCCCCAACCTCGTAACAACAGCAATACAAGGGAACCCTGCAGCCAGGCCTGGTGCCATATGCAGGGATCCCCGTGCCCCTGCCTAGGGACCATTTCCCTTGGCCTCAGTTTTCCATTTAGGGTTTTTTTTTTATTATTAAACTGACGGGACTTTTTAAAAAAAAAATAGAAAGAAGAAGATAGAGATGTTTGGTAGCAGCGAAAAAGGCAAGCAGGCTTGCAGCACATGGAGCTGAGAGAAAATGTATTGCGGGAAAATGAAGAAACTGGAAAAGATGAAACACAGTAAATTCCTGTGTGTCATATAGTAAAAGTTAATTTGATTTAATGGCATAAAGAAAGTTAAAGAACTTTGAGTGGCCAGCATGCATGAAAGGTCAAAAGACACAGTTACTGCCATAACAATATATTCTGGAAGCATATATTGATAATATACAACATATAATATACAATGTAATTTACAAAACTATACCTATCTAATGAATATACTAAAACAACAGATAAATATACAACATAAAGCCTGCACCTAAGGCCTAGAGAACATCAAGGAAGAGATGGCAGAACGATTGTAAAAGACAGGAGACCCTAAAGTCTGCTGTGAGATTATGTCTCCTAGAAATGGCATGGAAACCATACCCATACCTCCACAATATGGCTACCTAAGCAAGACCTGAAAATAACAATATCAATAGGCAAACTATTGAGAGAACAAATAGGAGAAGGGAGAAATCTCATAGGGCTACATCCCTAGACAGGGACCAACACAGGTGACTAATGAACGTGGAGAGATGGAAAATCAGTCTTTCTGAGAGATGATCCCCTTAACCAGTTATCCAATACCAAGAGGTCTGTTCTGGAATCAGACACACACACAAGCAATGTTAAGTGGATTCATCAGGTTATATTTATTTATTTATGTGTTTATATTATTAACTATAATAATCAAATAAAAAGAGGCCATCTGTTTGAGAGGGACAGGGAACATGAGAAGGTGTGGAAAGAGGGAACAGAGGAGTCACAGGGAGGATACATGGGAAGGGCTAGAGAGAAGAAAGGAAAGGGAAAAAGTGATGCAATTATATTTTAATTAAAAAATAAAACATATAGCACTTGATTATCTTAATCCTATCATTAAAATGTTATCATAGGTTCAAATGAAAAAGAACACTAAAAGTAGAAATTGATGTATTTTAGCATCCTTTTGTAATTATAATGATTGGTTTGTCACCAATATTTGCTCTGTTACTCCGATGGCTTTGTATCTACTTGGAAATGTTAGCTATTTGTCAAATCAGCTATACCTCATTAGAATGGGCTATTTCTTGATCCCAAGCTTTTCAAGTCAAGTGCTCTTTGTAGGCAAGTTAATTTGTTTTTTCCTTTTTTTTTTTTTTTTGTAAGAAGGTATGTACCTTAGCTTGGAAACTACATTTCACATCCATAAGCTACATAGTTGAAAATACACATTGTGATAAGACATATTAAATTAATTCCCATAGCTAACACTTATTTTCCCTCTCACTGACTTGATCTATAATTATGAAGCAAGTTGCAGACAGGAAAACACTATCCTGAAGGGCCTATTAAGTCCCACACTATAGATTTGCCTGGTTTTTCATGCTTCCTTCTGTGTTTTTGTCATTTGATTGTTTGATTGATACAAATTAATTTCAGAAACCTTTATAATAGAATGGACACATTACAGAAGAATTTCTTGTTAAACTGATAGCATTGAATATTTTCATTATTATCTCCTGATTCACCTGATGTGTGCTATAATTGGCTTGAACACAACCTCAGGAAATCTCTTACCTAATTACGTATTTAGTCAATGGGCCATGCAAGCTCCGAAGAGGCTCATTCTACTGTATTGACTAAACAGGCATTTATTCATGACAGAGTTATGTCAGCCTCATGGGTGAAAGCTTATTTTAGAATCCCCCAAATCTTTTAAAAACATTTATATAGTTGCAATAAAATCATAATAGCAAAAGATGCATTTTTGGCATTCAAACCAAAGTGGATAGACTAGAAGAGAGAGACAATGTCAAAATAAGTAATCAGTTTTCCCTTTTTCTAGTAAAATAATGCTACCAATTGTCCCTTCTGTTTCTTCAGTTATTACCATTAAAATAACTGTAGGGTGGGGGAGTTGCGCACTAGTTAAGAGCTTATACATCTCTTACTGAGGATCTGAGTTTCTTCTCTGCTCCCCTCTCGACAGCTGACAGCCCCCTGTAATTCCATCTCTAGAGAATTCAGTGTTCTATTCTGGCCTCCTTAGGTGCACCTGCATATAATCACCTCCACAGAAATGAAAAGCATTCCAAATTGTAACTGATCTCCTTCAAACTTGGTCCTCAAAGAAAATGAGAAACACAAGGAGGTCAAGTATTTGCCTGCATGGCTCAATTATAAAACTGAATTTTACTGGACCCTTAAACAAAACTTTTGTTGAATTTACACAGTCAAGCTTAAATAACTAGTTTCCAAGTGCTCAGAGATGGGGTCAAGTAATATTTTTCTAGTTTCAGGAATCATTTCCCTCAGATTTTCCTAAATCCTCTAGCACTATTTTCCAATACATAATTCTATTCTGTGTATTTTTTCTTTTAAATATAGGGTGATCCTTTATGTGCAACAAGCCCTTTGTGGATGAAAAGGGACCTGAATGGCAGTGGAGGACAAATGGGGTGGTAATCTAACCTTCAGATTCTCTATTAAAAACATTAAATGTAGCATTTCTGTGTCATGAGGAAATGATGTTACTATGGCTACTGCCTTATGAATCCCAGTGAAACTGACGTTAGCACCAGTCCTCTGACTTCAGCCTCACGTGAGTTAAGGTTGCTCAGCGTCCACAGCTTTCTGTTGGTTGCTGATATGTATCTCCTGGGCAGCAGAGCAAGAATGTAGATATATGGAGAAACTCGTCTGTGCCCAAAATGAAGTACAGGAGAGGAAATAAACACCCAAACTGTCAAAGATAGGGATGTGTGATTTCACTGCATGCAGAATAGTCATGAAATATCATTTTGTGGTTCTACATGTGGAAAACAAGAGAAACAGAAGTTCAAGATAATGGCAATGCTGCTGCTGCTGGTGGTGGTGCAATATATTTATTGCAAATATATGAAAATAATATGTGGATATATACACATATATATGCATAATGTATATGTGTGTGTGTCTACATGTGTGCAAAGTCATTAGGTTTATAAGCAAATGCCTTTCCATTATGAACTATCTGGTTGACTCCTTGTTACTTTATAGTTTGGGAACAGAGCCTGTTAAATTACACAAGCTAACCTTCATCTTGGGATCTTTCTACCTAAACTCTGCTATCAAACTTGATTCTGAAAATTAATTTTGTGCATTAAGATCTAATGTTATACATAAAAATTTTTCTACAAATAACATATACACAGCTTATTTTTATCTCCATTGGCTTACAAGAAACATAGCAGATTCCAAATAAAGATTGTTCAGTAACATTGTAAACAAATTACAATTGTACTGTAAACAGAGATGTCCTCTGTTTTGCTTCACAGTATAGAAACTCTATTGTTTCTCTTGCTGGATATTACTGCAATTCTTGAAGCAAAGGCCGAGTTCAAACTTTCTGAAACCAAGTCAAACGATCTCACTTTTCTTAATACACTGGGAAATAGTAAAATGTGTTTTTTTGACAAGGAGTTGCTTGATTTAATTTACAAAGGGTTACTCTCTAGGACATTGTCCTCTTTAAAGGTGATGATTTATTAGCATAAAAGTCTCAATCTGGGTATCTTTGGCCTGCTTGTTCCTTGTGCATTCAATTAGAACACCAGTTTACTTGACTTTTTTACTCGTGCTTTTCCCACATGATAGGACCCTAGGATGTTGGATCTTTCCTTTCACTCTGTCTGTCTGCAGCAAACACATAATACAGTGCCTAAAGTGAAAAGCTTGGAGTATTTGTTGAGAAAATAGAAGGCACATCCTGGGGGAAGATCTGGTAAATTCACCCTATTCTTAATTTGAAAAAAAAATTATAGAAATGCTTGGTTTTCACAAGAAAATCAAGAGGAAGGAAGACCAAAATGTGGATACTTTGATCCTTCTTAGAAGGAGGAACAAAGTACCCATGAAAGGAGTTGCAGAGACAAAGTATGGAGTAGAGACTGAAGGAAGGACAATCCAGAGACTGCCCCACCTGGGAATCCTTCCCATATTCAATCACCAATCCCAGACACTATTGTGGATGCCAGCAAGTGCTGGCTGACAGGAGCCTGATCTAGCTGTCTCCTGAGAGGCTCTGACAGTACTTGACTAATACAGAAGTAGAGGCTCACAACCATCCATTGGACTGAGCCCAGGGTCCCCAATGAAGGAGCTATAGAAAGGACCCAAGGAGCTGAAGGAGTTTGCAGCCCCTTGGAACAACAATATGCACTAACTAGTACCCTCAAAGCTCCCAGGGACTAAACCACCAACCAGAGTACACATGGTGGGACTAATGGCTCCAACAGCATATGTATAGCAGAGGATGGCCAAGTTGGTCATCAATGGGAGGAGAGGCCCTTGGTCCTGTGAAGGTTCTATGCCCCAGTGTAGGGGAATGCCAGGGCCAGGAATCCAGAGAGCGTAGGTTGGTGAGCAGGGGGAGAGGGGAGGGAATAGTTTTTTTTTTTTCTCGGAGGGGAAACTGGTAAAGGGGATATCATTTGAAATGTAAATAAAGAAAATATCTAATAAAGAAAATATCCAATAAAACAAATTAAAAAAAGAAATGCTTGCTTTTTGATGTTTAGTTGAAGGTATGTCTTATACACCATTTTTTATTTGTTTGTTTCTGTTTTCTTAGTCTTGAGATGGATTTGTGTTCCACATGAGACTCTATTAGGGACTGGACAGATATTCAGAAAACCTATTGTCACACAAAACTCGTCTACTTCGGTTGTGTCTATATGACAGGCCTAAAAACCTAATAACAGACCTGAGGCATACACTTTAAAAAGAGTCAGTCTCCTGGGGTACTCAGTTGCTGACATCTCCTAGCTCAAGTGTGTTCTAGATTGGTCTCTGCTAAAGTTTATGGAGAGATCTGCATGCTTTCTTTATTTAGGCATAAAGGTGCCTTAAGAAATATCTCATAAATAACTAAAACTGAAATTGAACATTATTTCTTGGCCTTTACAGTGTTTTAATAATCTTAATTGATTTTCTAGCTATAATTAGCTTAGAATTTTTACTAAGAAGCTGTCTTACCAGACAGGGTGTCTCAAGAGTTAGAGATAGCACTTAGGCACTAATTGTCAGAACAGTCCTACACAAGGCAAAGTTGTTTTACTACCAGAGAGAAGTTGTAAGGCTTCTGTCAGTAATTATTTATGTTACAGCCAAGGAATGCTAGTATATGACCTTCAGCTACTTGCTTCAGACAGACCCAGAAAATTTATCTTGGGGCTACCAAAATAGCCCAGGAAGGACACCACTGCTCCTCCGCTTTGCACCTGGCTGCTTGTTCTCACTGACCTTGATGTAGTCGTCTCCTGCCTACGTGACTTCTGTCATTTAACCTGTTTTCTATATACTATATAAGCCTATTTTTAATATGTACAAATTACATTCAGATACCATACTCCCTTGTGTCGTGTCTGTTTGTCACTCGCCAAATTCTTTGCCCACCAGGCCAGAACTTTTATCATCCTGCGGAACAAGGGGTCCCCGAAGCAACCCAGTCCGTGACAACCTATTACTTAAATCTTACACTAGTCAGTGCTATGCATCAGTTTTCTCTGTAATTCAAAGTCTATCCTGCTGGGGAAGCTCTTTAAAACAGAAGGTAAACAACTCTTGATGGATTCAGAAAGTCCCTGAAACCATTGAGATTCCTAGGCTCCTCCCTCTCAAGAGTAGACAGTAAACGCTGCTGAGAGTCACTCTCAGAGAAGCCAAGCTGCAGGGAAGATTGTGAGACAGGAACAGCTTCCTGGAAGAAGCAGAAATCAGCCCATTTGCCTGGAAGTGGCTTAGACCCACCAAGCTCGCTGGAAAGACCTCTCCTACCTGCTGAGCTGTCTGCAAGCTGTATAGTATGCTCCCAGGTTTGTCACCTGTTACCTGAGCTGGGATGGGCCTTAGTGAGTCAACTGTCTTTGAATAATTTCTGCTCCTACAGAAACCTCAGTGAAATCCATTGATTCACCAAGTTAGACTATGGGGGTACCTGACCTTTGGTCTATTTTGTGATCCCAATCCGAGGTGAGAAAATGTGGGTGTAGTGTAAATGTCACTTCTATTTCCTCAGATGACTTGAAGAGATGAGAGCCATACCTAAGCTGTGCAAATGCATGGCTTAGCCTGAGCTCAGAATGCTTCCTTCATTGTTCTAACTATTGCCAGGCCTAGGGCTAGAAGCTTCTAGCCTCTGTCCAATCTAATTTTCTAAGCTGAGTAATTCAATATAGCTTCTCTTGGCTTCTGTCTGAACTGTTTTGCCTGGCCTCATACCAACTTTGGCAATATGTTCTAACCCTTTGGTTCCCTCTCATCCTCTGGTTCATTCTGTCTTCATTTATGTTTGGCTTGTTCACTCTGTAATCTGTCTATAAAACTGTCCCAGGAAAACTCCCATATACACAAACCACCCATCACCCCCCCAAACACCCAAACCCTCTCTTTCTTCTCTCTCACTGTTCTTAAGTAGCTTCTCTTCCCTGTTTTGTTCTGAGGACAGTTGAGTGTATCCTATCTCCGACTTATTCTGTCAAATCTTTCTTTGATCCATCACTTTGTCTGCCCCTCAATTAGATGCCACTTTCAAACATGGGTGCCTCCTTCTATGTTTTATCCTTCATTGTTAAGGATAAAAAGGGTGTGGTAAGGGTGGCTGTACTCCATCCAGATCATACTGTAATCTAGAGCATCCTGCAGCCTGGCTGGATTATATATTTGAATGTGATCCCTTGCCGGAGAAGGTATGTTACTGGATTAAAATTCTTCTACAGTGTAGCATATCCCCAGGAAAATTTTGTCACACATCAATAAGAGTTAAAGTAGTTGAACGATAAAACAGCCTATGCAGGCTTTTAAAAAATATGCTTTTTAAAAGTATGATACTGTACATGATCTAGGAGATGGACTTTAAGGTTTGATTGAGGGATATTCATCTCTATTAAGCTAACATCACCTTTGGAAATCCTTTACGAAAATGAGAGATAATATGCATTGTTTTAGAGTGAAATTTCACTAGATGTATGGATTCAGTTACTTATTGTTTCTCTTCCCATAATGTTGATCAGAGGACTCCTCTCCTCTAGAGGAATGCTTTTAATATATTTTCACATTCTATTTCTTCAAAGTATTGGCTGTCTCCAGAGTTCTATTTAACTCCCTTACTCCTTAGACCCAAATTCTATGTGAAGTGCTGTGCCCATTTCTTTTCTAAAATATAATTGGTGAACCTCAGAATCTGCCATCCCGAAGCTCCATCTGCTCCTAAAGCCTTTTACATTTTCTGTTTTAGAATCTCTCTCTCTCTCTCTCTTTCTCCCATCTACTCAAGAATTAACCAATGAATCCAAGAAACCCTTCTTAGCCTTAGCCTCAGACTCGTTTATTATCTTACATACCTTAGATCTTCCCAAATTTATATTCCTAAATATTTCTGTAAGCTTGGCCAACTCACCTCTCCTGCTTGAGATTCTCTAATTGTCTCTCACCCTCCACTGTAATTGGTCTCCCATTTTTCAAACTTGACCTTTTTGAAATCCAGTCACCAGCCTGAAAATAATCTATCCAAAATAAAATTGACCTTTAGAAAAGAAATCCATCAAAGAATGCTCATTTTCTGCCCACTTACATGAGGCTCCTATGACCCACACGTGTCCATCCCAAGAGCTTTGTTTTCTTAATCTGTACCTGACATTTTCCTCTTTTCATGGGTTACCCAACTGTAGAATTTATGTTCTCATACATTGTTAGTCTATTCTATCTGCCAGCAAGTTTTCTTCAGTAGAAAACTTTTTGACATATTTTTATTCTTTTGTTGAACAATCCACTAAGCATTGCTGTACTTCTGAAGTCTCTTGTCATTACTTTGTTGATGTACAGTCTTTCCCTTGGGAATTCCTGTAGTTTACCAAGAATTACAAGATTGTATAAAAATTATGTCTATTTGTTTGTTTTTTACCAGATACTGAATTTCTTGAGAGCCCAAATTATTTCCTTTTCCCCAATGCTTAATAATATGTAGTCAGAGTCAAAAACGTGGGATTTAAACAGAGGTGACATAAGACAAGGAAAACTTCTTGCTTTCACATTTACTATTGTAAGCTAGACATTTCTGCCAATGCTACCACGTTTTCATATCATCTTGATCTGTGGGATCTGAGTAAGCAAGGACATCTCAGAAAAAATGCCAGAAGGCCAGGAATTTCCTTAACAGGATAGGCTCAGGAACTTTGGGAAAGTGGTGGAGCTCTCTGGAAGGAAAAGGCTAATTAACATTCCTCAGATCACTGGGTGAGAGCTGACCTTCGGGTGGGGACACATTCTGCAGGGTGGACCTTTGCTCACCTTCATAACAAGGGAATTCCTTGCCACCTTATTCCCTGAAGACCAATCAGTTTAAAGAATCACACTGTTGTTCCAATCGAGTCGTGTTTGATGGCTGCTGCCCTGAAAATTGTATAAAAGCTCACTGAGCAAGCTGTGTGGGGTTGCCTTCTTTCCTGAGGGTCAGGGATGGCCTCAGTGCACTGAAATAAAAATCCTCATGTTCTTTGCATTTATCAGACTCCATGTGATTCACTCAGGGGGTCTCTGGTAAGCTAAGGCTCCCCAGGGTCTTGCAGATCGTAGAATTTTGATTGTCACTAAACACAATGTGTTAAACTCTTATGGTACCATAAACCTAGGGTAGGTAGTCTCCTGAAAGTAATTACTAAGACGAGGAAAATAAGACTATCGCTCAGTGACCTAATGATGGACAAAGGAGAGGGACATGTCCCTCATGCCCCAGCTTTAAAGCAAGGTAGGCATCTTCATGGAAGAGGGGTGAATGTACTCGTGTATGTTCTGCAACAATGCTCCAAGAATTACTTGTGCACCTAACAAAATTTGAAAATGAAAATGCACGGCTATTCTTCAAAGGTGAGCTTCCTCAAGTATGGCCCTAATGTACAGAATTAGTGGTCCATAGAGATCATGTGGAGCACCACAGCAATTTGGCCTGTGCCTCTGTGGTTATTTGAATGACTTCTATGTGACTTCTTATCCTCCCATGGAAATCTGCTGTAATAACTTTAGATTAATGACCTTTTATGCTTATTAAGCTGACAGGATGAAAATGTCTGACAGCCTAGAAACCTTGGCAAAGAAGATGGTGCTGTGTCAATGACACTTCTCTGTATCTTTAGGAAATTCTAAGTTTTGTGGCCTATATTTGGGATAATGACAATAGAAAAGCATAATAATTATTCTATATGATATGCTTTAACCATTATTATTTTTTTATTATATTTTTTTTACTCTTTGAGAATTATATACATTTACAAAATAATTGTGATCATCTCTAACCTTTGTTTTCTCCCTCCAAACCCTTCCAACTTTATATTCTATTTTTTTAATAGTTACTAAATCCATTAATTAGTCTTACCCATATGCAATGGGTATGGAGCCATCCACTGAAGCTGGAGTAGAATTATCAATCTTCTATGATAGGCTATATCTTTAAAGAACATTTTGTAAGGGAATCATGACTTCATCTGATGAAAACAACAGGCTTCAGAGAGCTTTTTCATATCAATTTTGTATTTATAGTCTGTGCAATTGTGCTTTTGCACACAAAATCATGTGGCAATCACTGCAGAAGCTAACAGAATGCTAATGGCATGGATGTGACTCAGGTCCTGCTAAAATATCAGCAGCAAACATTAAACTGAATGCCAAATCCTGGTAATGTTCTATGCTTGCGTACCTTGTTTTCTTTCTTTCTTTTTTTTTTCTTTTTTTATTAGATATTTTCTTTTTTTACATGTCATATGATTTTTTTTCCCAGTTTCCCCTCCCAGGAACAAACAAACAAACAAGCAAAAACAACAAAAAACAAACCCATGTTGGCTCCGCCCTCCCCATGCTTGCCATCTTACCCTCTCCCAATTATTGGCCCTGGCATTCCCCTACACTGCGTCACTGGACCTCTCCTTCACAGGACCAAGGACCTCTCCTCCTATTGATGATTGATTTTGCAATCCTCTACTATACACATGCTGCCAGAACAATCAGTCCTACCATGTATACTTCTTGGTTGGTGGCTGAGTCCCTAGGAGCTCTGAAGGTACTAGTTAATTCATATTGTTGTTCGTCCTAGGGGGCTGCAAACCCTTCAGCTCCTTGGGTCCTTTCTCTAACTCCTTCTTTGGGGACCCTGTACTCAGTTCAATGGATGGCTGTGAGCCTCTACATCTGTATTAGTCAGGTACTGTCAGAGCCTCTCAGGAGATAGCTATATCAGGCTGGCTTGTCCTTCCTTCAGTCTCTGCTCCATAGTTAGTCTCTGCAACTCCTTCCATGGGTATTTTGTTCCCCCTTTTAAGAAGGAATGAAATCTCCACATTTTGGTCTTCCTTCTTCTTGAATTCCTTGTGGTTTGTGGGTTGTTCTTCCTTTATTCCGAACTTCTGGGTTAATAACCACTTATCAGAGAGTGTATACCATGTGTGTTCTTTTGTGATTGGGTTACCTCACTCAGGATGATATTCTCCAGATCCATCCATTTCCCTTAGAATTTCATAAATTCATTGTTTTTAATAGCTGAGTAGTACTCCGTTGTATAGATGTATCACAATTTCTGTACCCATTCCTCTGTTGAGTGACACCTGGGTTGTTTCCAGTTTCTGGCTATTATAAATAAGGCTGCTATGAATATTGTGGAGCATGTGTCCTTATTACATGTTGGAGCATCTTCTGGGTATATGCCCAGGAGTGGTATAGCTGGGTCTTCCGGTAGAACTATGCCCAATTTCCGGAAAATCATGAAGTAGAAGGCCTGCATGTCTTTCCCTCTGTCCCAGTCTTAGGTTTCCATTCACGTTCATTTGGCTAGTGGCTGCCCAGTTGATCATGCCATTCTAAAGGGCAAGAAAAGTCAAGAGGATTCCTTATTTGTCTAAATGCTCCCAATTCATAAAGCTCAAGATGTTTAAAGATTCATAATACTTTTCATGCTATTGATTTTACATGAAAATTTGCAGATTTCCGTGTATGTAGTCTTAGAAATGCTTTTATTTCTTGCAAGAATTAAACAATACCTTATTGAAATGAAATTTTCTATTCAGCATTAACAGTAAAAATTATAACTTTTATACTAAATTATTTTTCAGCTTACTAGCTCTTCATCTAATTATTTATTTACTTATCCTTTTTGTGTACATAGTCCTATCATTTGTGAAACTGGTTTCTTCACTTCTAACCTCATTTTTTTAATCTTACCTGATGACTTTAGGTGACAGAGGCAAAAGCAGAATGATCTAAGCACTCAGTCACACAATTCACGTTTTATTTTTCTAAGTTATATTGAAATTCCCTTCAGTTTTAAAATTTATTGAGAAGTGAGTATCAGTTAAGATTTTAGAATAGGAGGTCCCTGGCTTTCTATCTCCACTAAGTGCACCAAATAAGCTGATCAATTTCCTTTGAAACACAGAAACTGATTGAAACCATACAATTGATAAAATATCAAAATGAGTAGGACATTTGAGACACATTCAGACCATGTGCATTCATGAAGTCCTGGGTTTGATGGCTTGTATAGCATAGAGTATTTATGGGGATACCTGATATCTATGTGATGTATGTGATATCAGAATTTGAGAGGTGAGAAAATCAGAAGTTCAAGATCATCATAGGCTTCTAAGCCAATATGAGGCAAGCCTGTAATATATGAGATGCCCCATAACGACAAAACAAAACAAAACAAAACAACAAAACTCAAAGCATTTTGAAGGACTGTGAGACATTAGATGGCTCACTAGTTGCAGATGTTGATTGTCAGGCTGACAGCCTACCTGAGTTTGGTCTTTGGAATTCACATGGTAGATGGAGGGAACCAACTCCTGAAAGTTGTTCTCTAATTTTTTCAACAGATGGTAGCATATGCATGCTTACACAAACACACACACAAACACACACACACACACACACAAATCAATAAATGAATGCAAAACTTTAAGTTAAAAAAAGAGTGAAATGTTGAAGATTAAATGTACCCAAGGAGTAAAATATTTTTATCCGTATGCAGAAACTAAAATATTAATAATAGAAATTGAAGAAGTTGGAATTAACTGTTGATAAAAGTCCATGCTTATGTATTAAAAGTAATAATGTTAAAGTGCCCATGTTACCTATTATAACCCATTTATGTTGCTGTAAAAGAGGCTGTGCAGCTTATTAAGAAAAGAGGTAATTTCTAGCTCATTATTTCTGGTGACTGGAGGGTCCGGATGGCTTGTTGCCAGTGTCCTAGTTTTGGTTAAGTTTGCTGTACAACAGCCTGGCAAAATCAAGGCAAATGAACTGTATGAAGAAGGGGCATGTGTATGAGCTTGGGTGCAAGAAGTAATATGGACTAGGTTCACACTTTAAATTAAATTAAATTAATTTGTTTATTTATTCACTTAATGTCTATGGATAAATTAAAATGATATATTAACAGATTTTTAAAAATTCTTAATTACTTTGAAGCACAAAATAACTAAGGTAACAGAACAATTTTATGAAGGAACCAAGTTATAAATCACATACTTCCCCTCATTCAGTTTATATAATAGATATAGCACTCAACAGACTACACACACACACACACACACACACACACACACACACACACACAAATTCAAATTCATGGAACATCCAAGATATAAATCAAGGCTTATATGGTGGAATGATCTTGCCAACTACACACAACAGAGAATGATAGTCTCTTCAACAGGTGATTCTCAGAAAACTGAATATACATAATCAAAATAAAGTGTATCCCTTTTCCTCCACACACAAAGATTAGAATATATTAAACATTTGTACATCATAAAACTCTTAGAAGAAAATGTAAACCAGAAACACTTCAGTTTGGCTTCAGAAATGATCTTTTGAATGTTAAATCAATAAGACAGGAAACAAAAACAATACATGTGATTGCATGAAACTTAAAAGCTTTTGGAGAGCAAGATAAACAGTTAATAAAATGAAAGGTAACATGGAAGTTAGGGGAAAGGGTGCATTCCATCTACTTGATAAAGTATTAAACTGTTATATTAAAAACATAAGAGGAATGAATATAATTTAATAGCAGCAGAATTTTATTTAAGAATAAGCAGAAGCTACAAAGGTGACATAAAAGAGGCAGTGCGAACATGAAAAGGAAATCCATCCAACTCATTATTAGAGAAGTAGAACTCAGTACCAGAGGGAGATGTCCCCCACATCAGTTAGGATAGGATGGCTGCTATCAAAAAGACGGTTAACAAATGTTACTAAGAATTTTCAGAAAATTGGGCTCTTGTCTGTTGTCTCTGTTGCTGGGAACATGGGCTTCTATAACTATTATCATAATTTATATTAAATTGTCCCCCATAATCCCACATGTCTAAATGCTTGTTTTTCTGTTGATAATACTGCTTGGGAAGGTTGTAGGGCTGTTAGGGTTTACAGGCCACTAGGGCCAAGCCTTGAAGGCTATAAGATCTTGCCTCTTGTCCAAAACTTTGTTTCCTGATCTACCAAGATCTGAGAAAGCAACTCATGCAAGCTTTTACCAATGTGGTCTGACCAACTATAGCTTCCATGCTTTCTCCATCAAATGGATTGCACCCTCTGGTACACCCTCTCCTTCATTACCTTGTTCTGATGTCTTTTATTACAGTAGTGAGAAAAGTGACTAATATAGCCATTGAATATAAAGGTGTCAGGGATTTAAAAATAATTAAAAACAGATCAAACATATATTGAACAGTATATCCAAAGGAAATTAGGTTGACAAAAAGGGATCCTTCATTATGGCATTATCAATGCTAGTTAGTGCTCTAACTAGCATTGGAAAAGCTCTAAATGTCTGTTGGTAGATGAAGGAATAAATAAATCATGATATGTACATATATTCATAAACATATTTATGTCTGTACACAATGCATGCACCCCGGGTAGTACACAAGCTTAAAGGGGGAGATCTTACCATCAACAGCATAGAATAACTTGGAAGACATTATGCTGAGTGACATAAGCCAAGTATAGGGAACAAATAATGTTATTTATACACAGAGCTTAAGATGTTGAGTGCACAGCAGTCAAGAATTGAATGATGGCTACCAAGAAGGAAGAGCTAGGGAAGGAAGGCAGGGAAACATTGGTCAACAGCATTCCTTTTAAATCCCCACGTCTTCACAGCATACTGGCTGGGGGAGGAAGATTGTTTGCTACCATTGAAAAAGGTATTTTGTAGAAACAGGACAGGGAATACGGTTAACCAGTCACTTTTTTAAAAGCAGTTTTAATGAGTTCTGCAGTTTGATGTTGTGATTGTAAAAAATTACTTTCCTAAATATCATGTAAGTTTAAAAATATAGACTTTTTAAAGAGTTGTGGGAAATGCAAGTGGTGGAGGAAGTCTGGGCTACTTCTGTATTATTGTAGTCTAGACTAGTATTACTGGAATTGGAGAGAATGGAAGAAATTTGAGCAAGGGTGTTATAGGCTTGGTTTATGAACAAGACCAGTTCAGCCTCAGAGTCTGAGCTTTAGAGATGCATTAGGGATGCTCAGCAAAGATGAGGAATGGTCCTGAGCTGAATGACAACCTTGCGATGAATTTAAGAGAAAGGAGGGCAAGGCACCATTTTAAAACACAAATAAATTACAAGAATACAGCAAGTGAGTCTTTACTGCAAAGGTCTTCTGCACTGAAAATAATCTTTTTCACTTAATATACTTAATATGAAAGTGTTAAAAAAGATGTACCTGGTAGGCACTCCTGTGATTCCAGAGCTCTGGAGTCTGTGGCAGGAGGATTAGAAGGTCTTCATGCTCTACTTTTCTAAAGAAAAAGAAAACAAACAAAAAATGGAAACCCACAAAAGGTTAAAGATAAAAAAGAAGTGCTTTCTAAGCTGAAATGCTTCTAATTTTTAAAGAGAGAAAAGAGGGAGGGCACATGTGAGAGAGAAAGAGAGAGACAGAGAGATGAAAAACTCAAAAGCTTAGAATATGAATCTCATGGAATTTACTTGGTTTTGTATGCTTTTTGTATATCTCTTTTTAATTATAAAAATGCAAGAAGCATGACTCATTCTGCTTTTCAAATGTTCCTTTCTCTTAGGACTGACTTTTAGAAGATGAAGAGATGTGCATCTCTCAGGACTTGTTGCCAGAGTACAATTGAGGTACATAGAACTTGTAATATTATATATTGGGAACAGGGGATCAGGACGTTTTAATTTATCTGAGATGTACAAGGTTGAAAGAATTATCTTACACTTTTTCTTCATAAACCACCATGTAAGCAATCTCTTAGAACAATAAGAGAAAGATAAAGGCAATTTTCTTTTTCCATTTAACTTTATTAAATATCTAGTTCATAGCAATTCAGCAGACCAGTGAAATGAACCCTCCTTATCTTGTGATTGTAGTCTGGCCCCAAGGAAGCAGCTTTATTTTGGATTGATGTTGTCAGCAGATATGGCAGTTTTCTTCATGTTTTGTTATTTACCCACAGTGGGCTTTGACTGAGATCAAAGGATAAAATATTTCCTTTAGGAACAAAAGTGAAAAGAAAGCCTCATTCAGTGGATACAGAATGATGCCTTATATACCCCCATGAACATGCACACACACACACACACACACACACACACGTGCACATGCATATAAATACCCGTGCACATAATGCACACACCTGTGTGCATGCATGTACAAAACCACACCCATGCACATGCACCCACATGCATATGCATAAACACACCTGTGCATGTGCATGTAGACACCTGGTCACATGCTTGGACACACACACACATACACATACACACACACCTTGTACATGTATACACATACTCATGCACATACACACCCATGCATATACATGCCCATATCCATTCACGTGCATGTACTCACCTGTGCACATGCATGTTCACATACATATACACCCATGCATATGTATGCACACATCCATGCACACATCTGTGCACATGCATGAACATACACACATGCATATCATACACACACAGGCATATGCATATATACACACATGCACTTGAATACACACAGCAGTGCACATGCATACACACATCTGTGCACATTCATGAACATACACACATGCATATAATACACACACAGGCATATGCATATACACACACATGCACTTACATGCACTTGAATACACACAGCAGTGCACATGCATACACACATCTGTGAGCATGCATATACATGTCTGTGTATACACATGCATATACCTGTGCATATGCATTCATATAACTGTGCACATGCATGTACACACACATGCACATACATGCACACACCAGTGAACATGCATATACACAGCCTTGCACATGCATGCACTCACCTATGCATGTGCATGTATACACACAAATGCATACATACACAGGCACATGCATATGCACATGGGTGCACATGCATGCACATACACAGTCACACCAAAGTAAAATAAAGAATACTAGAAATCAGTACAATAAAAAATTAGGATGCAAACACCTAAAGAAAATTTAAATAAACAACACAAAAATTCAGTCTATATATTACCTATTCTGTATTGTGTTGTGAAATTGGCAATCAAAAGAGACAGAAATTAGTGACTATGCTCCGATAATTTTGTCTTAGTCATGTTTCTTCTAGCTTTGCTAAAATACATTTGGAAAGTATTATTATATACATTTATAAGGAAGGCTATACCATTGTATGTATAGAAAGAGAAATGACAATGAATGAAGTAGCTAGCACATTGATCTACTATGCTTGTTATTTATTTCTAGTAAGAATTTCTAAACTGCTCAACACTTTCAGGTGTATAGTAACTTATTGACTGTCCTATTGCGCTGGTCGGTTTTTGTTATGGTGACACAAACTAGAGTCACTCAAGTAGGGAGCCTTTACTAAAGTAGTCTGATAACTAATTGATGAAGGAAGAGGGTGTCTACTGTGGGCAGTACCATCCCTAGGCAGGTGAACCTGGGATGTATAAGAGAAGGAGCTGATCAAGCCAGAGAGCACAAGATAGTGAGCAGCATTTCTCCATGTCCCTGTTTGAGTTTCTGCCTCCAAGTTCCTACTTGAGTTCCCTCCCTCAATGATGGATCATGATATGGTAATGTAAGATGAAAGAAATAAATATTTCCTTTCCCAACTTAATTTTGTTCAATATTTTATCAGAGCTCTATATAGAAAACTATGACAGCCATATATAACAGATCTCTATAAGTTATTAATTAATTACATAGGGGCTGTAAGAGTATCTGTCTCCTCTTTTGTTGGGCCTTTTCTGGTTTCTGTGATATATTCAGATGATTAGTCTGAATTTCTTCTTAACATTTATGAACATATTTTTCTGCATGGATAGTTAAAACTAGTATTTCTGGTAGGATGAACATTGGAAAGTTATATTCTGGTATCTTCATAATAAGGTAAATTTATACATTATGAAATGCCCAGATATTAAATTCATTGAAGCTTAACAAAGGGATGGGTATGTCATTATGAATGTTTTTGTAGATGATCATGAATGTTTGAATAGCATGCTCTTTGCATTTTTAAGCTACATTTTTCATACTTTTTATATTTTGATTCTATTTCGTCCTCCTTACCAACTCTACCAGGCTCTATTGTCTCTCCCTGCCCACACACATCATGTTTTTCCTCTTTCTTAAAAAACAAACAAACAAAAAAAACAAACAAACAAAAAGCAAAACACAAAACCATCAAACAAATAAAAAAACAAACTGTAATAAAAACCCACAGATTTTGGCAATGTTGGTCAATCACTGCTGACCACGAGCTCTATCCTGGAGTGTGGTTTATATACACAGTCTTGTGCCTTTGAAGGAAACTGTTTTCCCCCTCTGCTAGCAACCATTAGCTATTTGCTAGGAGGAAATAGCTTCTTAGGATAGGGCTCTGTGCTTACTTCCACATCCCTCTGAGGAGAATTGGTCTGGTTTGAACTTGTGAAGGTCTTGTGCATGCTGTGGCAGGATCTATGAATTCTCATTGTGTCTTGAAAACACTATTTTATAGAACATGTCTACCACTTCTTGTTTTTTTACAGACTTTCAACTCCGTCTTCCACTAAGTCCTTGAGCCTTGAGGGGAGGGGGCTGATGGAGGCATTTCATTAAGGACTGAGCATTCCAAATTCTTTCACTCTCTGTACATTGTCCAGCTGTGTGTCTCTGTGTTAGCCATCATTTTTCAGTAAGAAGAAGCTTACCTGAGGAGGGCTGAGTGATGCAATGCCTCTGGGTATAGCAGTATCATTAGGAGTCATTTTATTGTTATGTTCATTGGCAGTATCTTTTTACTAGGGACCATGACCATCTTCACAAATGACTCTTGGTCTATGTCAAGTTGATAATAAAAACCAACCATGACTCCATTGATTAGATTTTCATTGACTTCATATTTAGGGGGAGCAGTTTTTACCCACTAGTAATTTTGCCACGTTGCCAAATCTAGGAAGAAGGTATCTCACAAAGCCTCTCTTTGTGCTGTGATGGGTCTCAATGTGTCATTTGATGTTGCTATGTACTCTTAGGCTTTGGAAAGCCATCATTTGGGGGTGGGGAAAGTAGAAAAAGCTTATTGTCAGAATTCCACTTTCTTAGTTATAATGTATAAGAGAGTAAAGTGTCATGGTGTTTATGCATATAATTAAATTTGAATAATAAACAATAGTCTATAAAATCAAATTATTCACTACAATAAGTACTAGATCTGTGTTTTCTTTTCTTTTCTTTATTTTTAATTAATCATTCCATTGGTTCACATATCAAATGATATCCCACTTCCCGGTTACCCTTTCACAAATTCCCCCATTCCACATCCACCCTCTCCTCCCTCCTCTTTGCCTCTATGAGGGTACTCACCCCACCCCTACCCTCTCCCATCTCTCTGCTGCAGCATCCACCTATGCATCAAACCTCCACAGAACCAAGGGTGTCCCCTCCCATAGATGACGAGGCCATTCTCTGCTATATATGTATCTGGAATCGTGGATCTCTCCCTGTACACTCCTTGGTCAAGTTCCTGGGAGCACTGGATGATACTGCCAGCTGATGGATGTTGTTGTTCTTCCTATGGTGTTATCATCTTCCTCCATTCCTCCAGTCCTCCACCAGCTCCCCTACCAGAGTCCTCGAGCTCAGTCTGATGGTTGGCTCCAAGCATCCACATCTACATTGGTTGGTTGCTGGCCAAACCTGTAGATCTGTGTTTTCTAATATTAGCCTTATAATCTGGTAGGGTTGAATTAATGTTAATAGTTGTTACCTCCTTCCACAATCAAGGAACTTCAGGAATTTTCTGTGTCTCTTCAGCTTCTTTGTCCTGAAGCCCATATTCTACAATTACACATGTGAACACTTTTCTCCTAATGATTTCTCTTTTCAAATTGACTCAGGTGAGCTCATGTATTCAAGTTTACACAATTTCTCTAAAAATAGTACTATTTGTGGTCTGTCAAAACTCAAAAGGCACTTCTACTATTTATGAGCTACTTCTGATAGCTTCTATTTTCTTCTAAGGTAGCTGAAGCCATTGCCACTGTGATAGTCAAGAGAGAATTTAGAATACAGCTATGTGCAGAGCTGGCTGTACCATTTATAGAGCTAAAACAAGTCATTCATGATGAGTATGGTGGTGCTGTGTCCTCCTCTATTTGTCCTACAATGTTGGCAGATGCTAACACCTGTTTCAAAGCAGGAGAAAGTTCTGCACAGAATAATGATGCCTGGGAAGGAGTAGACTCAATCAATACCTCTGACCTCTGTTACAATATCTATGTTTGTTTATGTGCTTATTCAGTTTTCCTTTGTACTTAGAGCTTGTCTAGTCATTCAAGGAGTAGGGAACAAGGGAGAGAGAGAGAGAAAGAGAGAGAGAGAGAAAGAGAGAGAGAGAGAGAGAGAGAGAGAGAGAGAGAGAGAGAGAGAGAGAGAGAGAGAGAGAGAGAGAGAGAGAGAGAAACCAGAACAATCCATGGCATTCTGTGCTAAACACAAACTCTTTACTGGATTGTTATTCCCAAAACTCCCCGGACTCTTTAATGGCTTCACTCACTAATAATTCAGAATGATAAAAATACATTTGAATTCTAGTAGTAACCACAGAATGTACCCAAGCTGTTAATTACCCCATTTTATGCATGCATATTGTGTTTTTTGTTTTTGAGATTATAATATAATTACATTTCTCCCTTCTTTCCTGCTTCCAAGCCCTTCCATATACCCTCCTATTCTGTCTTTCAAATTCATGGATTCTTTTGTTTTTCATTCAATTGTTATTACATGTATATTGTTTTGAAAATTAAAATTCTGTTCCCTCTTTCAGAGTTTTAGAGTTCAAACTTATTTTCAAGCCAATGAAATTTAAATGGCTTGATTCCTAGTGCCCAGACTTCGACTGTCCTTCCGTGTGATAGAGGTGATGGTCAGTCTTCACTGTCAACTACACTATACTTAATACCAGCATGTCAGCATGTCTATGGTTGTGCTTATTGGGCAATTTAGACCAAATGTTAAGGGAAGAGAGTGGCTGAATGTGTTAACACCTATATGAGCTAGTATCCTAGACAAGGAGAAAGCAGAAAGTGTGTGGAGCACCAGCTTATGGATTTGAGGTCTTGTGACCAGCTGCCTCACTCTTCTACAAGCATAGCTTCCCAGACTGTACTCTCAAACTCTGAGGAACAAACAATACCAAAATCCTTCTTTCTTAAATCTGATTTTGTGAGGTATTCTGTTACAACAAGAAAAGTAAGCAATACAATACATCTTGGTTGATCAATATGATTTGCATATAACTAGACGCATGTATTTTATCATAGAAAACTTGCTTTTATTAAAATAAATGAGTATAGCTGTTCCAACCAGAAACACACACACACACACACACACGTATATTATGTGTGTGTGTATCTACACTCCCACCAGGGTTCATTTTATAAGATTCCATTTTCTTCTATCTTGGAACTTGGAAATCAAATCCAGGTAATTAGGCTGAAAAGAAAACTTTCACTTGCTGAGCCATCACAACAGTCTGAGAATCAGTTTTTATATACATTACAAAACTGGCATATTCTTGCCTCTCAATGAGACAAACTTGGCATTGTTGTTTTTATACACTTAAAATGTGAAGTAAACACAATAATTTGAAAATGTGTCATTATTAAAATTCAGTAAGCAATCAACAAATATTTTTATTGAAACACATGGTTTAAAATAACAAGTTGAAGAAAAAGCACTGATATAAACATGATCCAAATCCCAAGCAGAACATTCCATGATGACTGAAGGCTCTATAAATCTGCTCCTAGGAAGTAGGAACTCCACAGCTGAGTGGGGTATTTATAATTTTATTTTAGCCTGAAGGGTTAATTCTTTATATTTAACAATATTTAAATAAACTTTTATTCACTTATTCTATTTGTGCTGAAAGAATGGAAATTCTTAGTTTTCTATGGAAATTAAAAATTCTATTCTTGTGATATACTCCTACCTTCTTCCAGAACCTCCTTTCCAGCCAGATGGTAACAACTATGCCCTTTCCACACACTATATAACTTCATGTTGACTTTCATAGAGGAAACAGTCACAAATGGAATTATACTCTGACATGTTTGTCTGGCCTGTTTTGTTCAATATCATGTTTGTGATGTATTTTGTTGAGGAATGTTGCTATGGTTCATTTATTTTTAATCTTTTCATGGATGGACCTTTAGTCTCTGAATATTATAGCATTCATACATTTTGATTGATGTGCATACACATTGTTTTTAATTTGTGGCAATGAAAGATAGACCCACAGTGAACACCAAGGAATGAAATGCTTAATGGGGCCATGGCAACCATCAATGTACAGGATTTTAGGTGTATGCAGGTACATAATTCCATTCATATGTACTTCATAGCAAGTCTAATTGCTAGGGTGAAAGTCAATGCATTTGTTGAACTTCATCAACTACTGCTAGTGTTTTCTATAGCTGTTGTTTCATTTTGTACTTCCATCCCCAGGATATGTTGATATCATTTCCATGTATTTTAGCCAGTGCTTGTCATTGATAGTCTTTTTAGTTCAGGTGATCTTAAGTGTTCCTTTGGTATTTGTGTGATCAAGAAACTCCTTATATTTTATTTATCATTTAAGAAGTCTTTTACAAGGCAGGAATATATTTTTGCAGTCATGACTTGTGTATCCATCCTACTTATTAAGTCTTGGTTGATACTTGTCCTTTATCTCATTGTTGTCTATTTTTACTAAACTGTAATGGCTAGTAATAATGTTGAAAGAAATTATTGCCAACCTTAAAAACAAGAGCATATTTCCCTGTGTTTTAATCAGAAAGACTTGTTTTTACTGCTTACAAGTAGATTTGATGTTCATCTACTGTTTCATGCTTTGCAGCTTGATAAGGGGCAAATATTGTTTTTTCCATTGTAGATATTAAATTGATTAACACAATTTGTTTAAAAGGCAAGAGTTTTTCATAGTCTAGAGTTTTTTCCTTTGCCATATTCAAATATCTGTACATGCACTATCTCCTCTTAGATTTCTTCCTAGATTTTATTTATATCTTGTGTCAATATTCTGTCTTAATAAGTACAGATTTTAAAAGCTTGATGGTTGAAAGAAATCTACCTCCTAGCTTTGTGCCTTGTGTCCCAAAGATATCATTTTAGTTGGCTGTAATTTCAATGTATCTTCAAATCAGTTTGCCACTTTCCAAATATTATCTGATATAATTTTAATGGACTCATACTAGCATGTAAGTAATCTGGTGATCATTATATTTAAATATCCTTTGTATTTTACTGCATCTCCTTGCACTAGTCAGCTTCTTTGGCTTATGGGTCTGGACATTCAAGCCAAAGATTGAGTGAATTAACTGCTTTGTGCCTGTATGGGGTCCTATCTGTCAGTGTTGCCACTGTATAGTGCAGTAAACCACTTAGCTAATGAGTCCAAGATCTGAAAGGTAAGTGGGGCTGAGTACCCATAATCCTTTTGGAGGAAATGCTGCCAAAGGCCTATGTGCTCCACATCATGTGAAGTCCACAATGTCTTTTATCTTTATTTATTTTTATTAATTATTTTATTTATTTACATTTCAAATGTTGTCCCCCTTCCCTGCCCCCCTCCAGGAGCACCCCACTCCATCCTCCCTCCCCTTTGCCCCTAAGAGAGTGCTCCCCCACCCACATACCCACTCCCACCTCACTCCTATATCATCCCCCTCCTCTGAGGCATCAAGCTTCCATAGGACTAAGTCCAACTTGGGACTCATCCCATGCTCCGACACCAAACACCAATACCTGATGCCAAGATGTGCTTGCAGATAGGAGCCTTGCATGGCTGTCCTCTGTGAGGTTCTACCAGCACCTGACTGAGACAGATGCAGATACTCATAGTCAGCAATTTGACTGAGCCTGGAAAACCCTATGAAAGAGTTGGGGAAGGACTTAAGGATCTGAAGGGGATTGCAATCCCATAGGAAAAACAACAATATCAATAACTGGACCCTTGAGAGCTCCCAGGGACTAAACCATCAACCAAAGGGCATACATGGGCCAGTCCATGGCTCTACATATGTAGCAGAGGAATGCTTTACCTGGCATCAGTAGGAGAGGAAGTGCTTGGTCTACAGTGTCTTTTAATCTAACCACCTTTTACATCTACAGCTCTGATGGATATTTGTTCAAGCCATAGAGTTCTTCTCTATTTGTTTAGATCAAGTTTAGTAATGTAGGTAAGGTTTCATAGTTTTTATTAGGAGTTTTTATATACTTCAAAATGTTTTGTTTCATTGTTTATTACTGGTAATATCATTGATAAGTTTTAGGTGGTTTTCAAATTGCTCTTTATCAGTATAAAGATGAATACCTTTTCTGTAGTGCCCTTACATACAGCAATATAATAACTTCCTTTATTAATTCAGGGTTTATCTGTAGATTACTATGATATATATATCAAATAATATAATATATATTACTGTGAAGATTATTAGAAGCCAGTTTTATTCATCTCTGAAGAATTTTTTTAGTTGCATCATTTTGTGCTGTTATAATATTGTTCAATTTAAAATGTCATCCTTTGTTTTTCATCTTCCATTGTTAATTTTAATGATATCCAATCCTGTATATTTGTTAGTTGATAGCCAAATATAACAAAACTTGGATTAGAAAAAATTGTGGTGACACAGTATTTTTTAATAAAAACTTGTAAGATCATCATGTGAAGTCCACAGTGTCTTTTATTTTTATTTATTTTATTAATTATTTTATTTATTTACATTTCAAATGTTGTCCCCCTTCCCTGCCCCCCTCCAGGAGCACCCCACTCCGCCTACTAATGAGTCCAAGATATGAAAGATAAGGTAGATATAGATATAGATATAGATAGATAGATATAAATGATATAGATATAGATATAGAGAGAGACAGAGATAGAGATAAAGATAGAGATAGAGGTATATACACATATATACATATATATAAACATACTTTTCCTGTTGTTGCAATAAAACACTCAATATAAGTAGCAGCTTCAAGGAATAGGATTTATTATAGCTCACTATACCAGATATAGTCCATCACAAGAGGAAACAGTAGGAGCTTGAAGTGGTTGGTGACACGACACCTAGAATTAAGAATGAGAGTTGAATGCTTGTCGCCATGATAACTCTCTGGAGAGCATTGTATATAATTGAGGATCCAAGTTCATGGAATGGTATCACTTAGTATGGGTGGGTCTTCCCATCTCAATTAACTTAAGCAAGATAATTGCACATAGACATGTCCACAGGTTCATCTTCCACTTTATTTCTCAAGTTTATAACTGAGATTAACTATCACAGACACTAAGAATTAAATCCCACTCTTACCAACTGTCCAGAAAGGAATGAGGTAAAAATAAAAATCAAATAGCATAAAGAAATAAGAAACAGACCATGACATATATCTCTAATGATTAATATACCAAAACAGTGCTGTGAATTCTAAAATAGTACAAATGGGAACTGCCATGAGTATAAATCTCTAAAGTTGTATATATTCAGAACATCTGTATGGAGATAAATCAGGCAAAGTTCTAAAGACTTTCAAATTTTCAAATAATAAAAGGGAATAATAAATCATGATATTTTCCAAGATACCAGGTGTCCAAAAGTCAACATGCCTTCTATCCACTAATATGAATGTCTCCATATGTAAAAGATCATAACAGCTGAAAATCTTTCTTTACAGTATATTTCACATGACCAGCTAAAATGTGGGATGTATAAAGAAATATTTACAAGTCATTAGTCAAGAAGTTCTTTTCTTGAAGGATGATATTAGGATTAAATGGTAGTTAGGCTATTTGAAATAGTTCAAACCCTTCAGGAGTCATTTGCTGGTTTATTCCTGTATTCAATAAATACCATGCCACTAAGTGATAATTATTTCTATATAGTGTTAATATTAAAGGTCTAAAAACAACAACAAAAATATACTTTATTGCTAGCAATAATTGTTAAGTTAGGAGATGTATTACTGCCAAATTTAATATGTTATCTATGACCAAAAGATATATAGACAATTGGGAACTGATTTTCACCTTGGGTATAAGAAAAATATTTCCTCCTTTTCTTAGTTTTTCACTACTAATATGCTTGAAGCCAACCATTGGACTGAGCACGGCATCCCCAATGGAGGAGTTAGAGAAAGGACTGAAGGAGCTGAATGGGTTTGCAACCCTATAGGAAGAACAACAATATCAGCCAACCAGACCCCCCAGGGCTCCCAGGGACTAAACCACCAACCAAAGAGTACTCATGGAGTGACCCATGGCTCCAGCTGCATATATAGCAGCGGATGGCCTGGTATGGTCATCAATAGAAGAGGCCCTTGGTCCTGTGAAGGTTCGATGCTTCAGTTCAGGGGGATGCTAGGGTAGTGAGTTGGGAGTGGGTGGGTGGGTGAGGGAGCACCCTCACCGAAGCAAGAGTAGGAGGTAAGGAGTAGGGGGCTTCAGGGGGGGGAAGGGCATAGCATTTCAAATGTAAATAAACAAAAATATCCAATAAAATGAAGAAATACTTAAAAAATACCTATCCTACTTCTCAGGTCTATTAAAATTAACATAAAGGCCTACAGTCCTGCATTTCACACCACTGATCAAAGTCAAATGAATAAGTAAGGTAAAAGCAGCATAAGCATAATGCGACAATGCTCCTTATCCATGATTTTGTCTTTGACAACTTCAATTACCTGCATCAACCATGCTCCAAAAACATTAACATAAAATCCCAGAAATATACATTTCATAAGTCTTAAGTTACCATCTCTAAGGAGCATGGTAGAAGTCCACACTGCTCTTCTCTCTTCCATCCAGAATGATTCATCCCCTACATACGACCTACCTGTAATAGTGTAGAAAGACCACATCCACATAGCTTTTAATCATTGTATATTGTTAGAATTCTTTTTTTTTATTAAATTGGCATGTCTTCTTAAAAATTGTTTTTTTGTTTTTGTTTTTTAAGATCACAGACTCATGAAAATGAAAAAAAAAAAAAAAGGCCCCTATATCTGTCTTTTGTGGAACTTAACTTGGAGAAAGACAACAGACGTTTGTTTGTTTTGTGTTGGTGTTGGTGCTTTTTTTTAATCATCCGAACCTGATTGACTTAAGAACTTGTTTGTGTGCTGTTGCTCTGTATTTACTGATGCTGTTGTAATGAACTAGATGGCAATTAAGTTCATTACAACATGCCATTGTTCTTATGCTTGTTACTTTGTACAGGCAAGTCCCAATGCTTGATGGAGAGCCAGGGGATCCCTGTGGAGAAATGCAGGAGCTGACCAGTTCTTCAGTAATTCTGGAAGCTCCAGCAAGCAGTAAGAGGACTGGATAAATTGCATTTGGTGGGGTGCTTGACAGCTGATTTGCACAAGAGATGCCATAGGGTATGGGAAAGTAATGTGTTTTACTCATGTCAGGCGTGCTCAGAATAAAAGCATTCTAATGTAGCAGTCTCAGTATGGCAGAGTAGAAAATAAAGCAGAAGTTAAATTGGCGTACGTCTCTTGGTCTTTTAATAAACGTTCAGCAAAGTGAGCTGAAAAGTGTTTTGCAGAGAGGAACACTTCTTTTTTTAAATAGGCTTTTAGGAGCTTTTATAAGGCAATATGGGAACATAAACAAATATTGTTACAAGGTTTGTTATAATAGCAAAGCATCCCGCAGAAGACAAAGCATAATGAAGAAGGATAAAAGATAAAAAACATAAACCATCTTCTATCTCAGAAATAATCTTACCACATCTCACATTTCTCTATATGTCATTTTATAAGTACAACTTTATGTGAATTTTATTTGCATGTACAGTTATTAATGCTTTATGTGTGTTATTTGTACATACACAGTTAATGTTTTTTTACTTTTTTGTTTGTCATTTATCAGTATATTATATTTCCTCATGTTACTAAAATCTTACTAAAAGGTCATTTGAATAGCTGCTCAGGATTATTTAATTTAGTGATGGATCTTAGATGTTACCACACACCTGCTGACTATCCTTTCATTCTTTTCCACTTTTTTCACTTCCTTCAATTTCTTACCTGTTTTTAGCACACACATGATATTACAAGAAAAGTCTCAAGTTACTTACATAAGTGACAATTCATGACTAGTCTTATATAGTAAATGACTGGAAGCACAGACAATGGATCAGAGGGTACATGCCATACTATAGTGACTAGTTGGACTGAATAACATACCACAAACTCCTCCTTGTCCCTCATAACACCATTCCTTCAACCCCTGATTGTTAAGTATTTATCATTGTTATTGCTACAAATGAAAAACATCTTAGTCAGATTTTATATTTTTTCTTGACCCTTTTCAATATAAAGCATACAGTTTACCTCAAATCAAACTTTTCTTTTCATGATGCTAGAGAGGTAGCTCAGTTGGTAGAGTGTTTGTCTGGTGTGGGAAAGGTTCTCGGTTCAAATGCAAGTATATCAAAGGAACCCACACAAAGTCTATAGAATTTTACAGCCCAAGATGTAACTAGGTTGCACTGGAAATAACTACTGTTCCTGATAAAATTATCTAGGGACTTTTCTGATAGACTACAATGTAGAGATAATCTCTTGTGCATGTGTGAAAGCATTCACCTGACAATACAATGCTGATTGGCCAATGCACTGAGGCATGATTAGAAGGTTGAACATCCTACAGAGAGAAAGGAATTCTGGGTTTGAGTCAAAGCAGGAGATTTGCCTGACACTGAGGAAGATTGTCAAATGCATCTGAGGACTAGGTAACCGACCATGTGGCATGACATAGACTACTTTAAACAGGGAAAATTAGTTATGAGCTAGTGCAAACAAGCCAAAGCTATTGGACTAGGGATTCATTCACATACGAGAAGTGTCACAAGTTCGAGGAACTTATGCATGGGTAGGAAAGTCTGCTGTTACAGGACATTAACATGAAAACCACCAATGAACAACGTAATGGCCTAACTGTGGTCAGCCTCAGGAAGCCTAAAGAACTTAAATCTCACCACAGCTAAGTTTTCTATAATCCAATGGTTATCATGCAGCCATTCCTTGACAAAGTGTCCCTCCAAAAAGAATTATCTAATCTGTCATATTCCTAAATAGCTTTTGTGAAAATTTTCAGAAAAAACTTTGACATGTTCATAATTACTTTCCTTAAGATATTTCAGAGAATTTTATCTGCAAAGGGAACTTATTCCAGTAAGATAAGTATAATTCAAAAAATGACTAACATGGTTTACTAACTCAATCAAATAAAGAATAAATGTCATATGGTTACATTGATATGGAGAAAATATATGTTTAAGTTCAAACTTTACTTATGATTAAAACCAGCTTTAAAAACTTTATGTCAAACACAATAAGTGAAGGAAACCGACCTGCAGTTTCTCTCCTCCCGTGGGTGATTCACGAACTGGGAAAGTCGAGTTTCTGTGAAGATAAGCGGGTTAGGAGACAAGGAACGACACCAAGTAGATTTATCAAGGTGTGATCTTTACTTAGTGAACCAGGATATTTATAGCTAAGGCAAAACAATCTTATGTCTTTTAGCATAGAAGTGAGAACAGGGAAAAAACATAGCAGTCTGTAAACAAGCCCCTGCAAGTGAGGGCTCCAGGCAGGAAAGCGGATTAAAGGTTCAGTTCCTTTTGAATTCTGGGCTACCAGTTCTGTCTTTGAACTCTGGAGCTGTCTCCGGTCCTTAACACCTGATGGGCCGAGCAGGGCTGCTGCCTCCGGAGTCCTATTGAGCTCAGCGGGGACAGTACAATTCACCCTATTTTGTTTAAAAACGATGCAGGGAAATGTGATACGATCTCGACACAAATACATGGGCAACATAAAAGCGCATAACACCTTCTGGCTCCGTCCTCCAAGGCAATTACACACAGTGGGAAATCCAGGCCATGAAATGTCTGTAACCCAGACGGCCATCATCCACGTGCCAGCCTAGTGTGACTTCCCAGCCAGAAAAGGGTCATCAGGATGCACCATCCTCCATGTGGAATGCCAAGGCTCGTCCGCAAAACCCATGGTCCAAAGACTGATCATAATCTCCGAAACTGGCTGACGTAACTCTTTCGGTCAGGTGCTGAATTCAGTAGGGCGGGGTGTGGTGCAGCTGGAAGCCAGGGTTCCGAGTCGGTTGCTAGGAGCTGATCTCAGGATGATGCAAATCAGTTCCTTGAAGCCTCTGGAGAACTGAATTAACCTTTGAA
>NW_022196894.1:82855989-82871187 GCF_008632895.1 Mastomys coucha
GCCTGGGGCAGGCCCCCGCTCGAGTTTTTTGAGCGGAAATTGCCTTGACTACCTCTCTTAGATTTTTTCTCATCGGTCCACCATTTCTCCTTCCTGCTCTGATCACCTATTCTCTGTCTAGCACTCGCTTGCAGTATTCCCGCAGTACTTGCTCTATCTGGACATTCGTGTTTAAAATGGTTGAAGCTGCCGCATATAAAGCATCTTCTGCGAGTATGCCTGCAGGCCAAGCCCCCAGGGGTGGGCGTCTCCTGTACCGCAGCTGCCACCACTGCGCTTTGATAATACGCAGGTCCCATGTTAACGCACAGGCGAATATATCCTTAGATGTCTGTTTGTCCTTTGTGAGGCAGCAAAATAGATTTACATGCTGCATTAGCGTTCTCAAAAGCCAATTGTGAAATCAGAGGCCCCACTGTATATGAATTTCCCAGTGTTCTGCTAACTGTCTCCTGCAGCCTGGCAATGAAATTCTGAAAGGGCTCCTCTGGACCCTGTCGGACACCGGTCAGACTCGCCCCATCTACCCCTTTAGCCGGAAGCTTGCACCAAGCCCTGCGTGCCAAAGTAGCAATCTGATTTAGCGCCCCTATGGGAAAATCTATTTGCCGAGTGCATCTTTCAAATGGGCCCTCTCCGAGAAGCATATCTAGGGTCCACTCTGGATTATCTGTTTGACCATTCTGCATGGCAATTTTCCCGCTAAGCTCACGCCATTCAGAAATCCATAACAGGTAATCACCGGAGGAAAGCACTGCCTTACATAACATTTTCCACTCCTGAGGTAGTAATCCATAGTCCATGATATTGCTAATTAGGGCCTGAGTAAAAGGGGAACTCGGGCCATACTTTTCTACAGCTCCTTTTAGTTCCTTAATGAACTTAACATCAAAGACTTGATAATATCTGTACATATCATCACTCTGACTTCTGCGTTCCGCAGCCCAATGGGTTATTGAACAACAGTCACCCTGGCCGGAACCTCAGGCCCTAGGACCCACTTCCTCTTCAGCAATCAGGTAGCTGTCCTTCTCTTTGCCTGCCTGAAATTTAATTCCCCTGATTTCTTCAATTAATTCTCCTATCTTGGTCTTGAGTTCCTCTTTCGCCGGGCGAGACCCACTTTGAAAAACGCTCCCTAGTCTGGGAGGGCACAGACTTATGCATAACACGCTGCCTTCTGTAACGAGGTGCAGCATGTTTAATTCTGACAGAAAGTTGAGTCTTCTCAGCTACCATACCGACCGAGTCAGTAGAGGTTTGACTACTTACAGAGGAAGTTTGACTCTCCTCGCTGTCCGTAGAGCTGGAGTCCAGGGAATCCTGACCTACCTCGGCCACCGTAGAATACGAATCGGCCGGTGAGCTATTGCCTGTCAGCTCTGATGCCTTAAGGCTGATGTACCTAGCTGAATGCACTCCCTTCTGCTCGGTCTTTTCCTTCTCCCTTAAAATATCCAAGACCATTCCCCAAAGGCGAAGGGGAAATCCATCCACCTTGTTTTTCTCCAGAGCTTTTCCTACCCTTTTCCACGATTTCAAATCCATACGACTCATGCCTTCTACCCAAGGACAAAAGCCCTCCACCAACTCTGCTAGCTCTCTTAATGCGGAAACTCTAACTCTTACTCCTTTCGTCTCCAGCAGCTTTCCCATGTTCCAGGAAGCTGATTTAGAAATCTGAGCACCCATGCTTATAACCTACCGTCAAAAATTTCCCCTAGGCTCCTAAGGTATCGGGCGAATACCTATGTTTCTGCCTAGCCTTCCCTGTAGTCTCACACGGATTCCTGGTCAGCGCTAACCAAATCTTACCGTGAGAACGACTACATCAATCTGGATCCGCCTTTACTTTAATAAACCAGAGCTCTGTATCCTGCGGTAGGGTCCCTCAAATTCTCCCGTGTTCGCGGTCCACGTGTGGCGCCATCTGAAGGAAACCGACCTGCAGTTTCTCTCCTCCCGTGGGTGATTCACGAGCTGGGGAAGTCGAGTTTCTGTGAAGATAAGTGGGTTAGGAGACGAGGAACAACACCAAGTATCTTTATCAAGGTGTGATCTTTACTTAGTGAACCAGGATATTTATAGCTAAGGCAAAACAATCTTATGTCTTTTAGCATAGAAGTGAGAACAGGGAAAAAACATAGCAGTCTGTAAACAAGCCCCTGCAAGTGAGGGCTCCAGGCAGGAAAGCGGATTAAAGGTTCAGTTCCTTTTGAATTCTGGGCTACCAGTTCTGTCTTTGAACTCTGGAGCTGTCTCCCGTCCTTAACACCTGATGGGCCTAGCAGGGCTGCTGCCTCCGGAGTCCTATTGAGCTCAGTGTGGACAGTAGGGCTGCTGCCTCCGGAATCCCGTTGAGCTCAGCGGGGACAGTACAAATAAGAAAGTAACTCATAAGCTCTAAGAAAAGACCTATTAATTCTTCTCCAAATGGTTGTGTTGTCAAACTGCCTTCTAAATATTTCTGCTTATCCCATAGATTTATGTGCTGCTCTCAACATGAGAGCAAGTTTTCATTGCAGTAACTCAAAATTGTTCAGAGTACTGAGAATAAGTGACTATATCAATATCTCCATCCCAATCCCAAAGCTCAGGGAGCATCATGGAAGAATGAGTAGGAAAAAGACAGAAAAGCTTGAGGTCAGGAAGAAGAGCTATACAATGCTCTTCTCTGGGCATGGTATGGTTGCTGTCTAAAGAACTCATGATAGCTGTGCTCATCTGAAGAATATCAAACTATTAAAAATTCCAGTATGAAGCGAAGATGTCCAGATGTTCCACACCTGGTGACAAGTGATTGATAAATGCTTGGGGAGGAGAAATAACTTTTCTTTGTGAGTGTAGAAGTCACAGGACAATTTTAAGGAGCTTTTGTTCTCCTATCTTTATGTGGGTTCTGGAATCAGACTCAGTATGTCAGGTTCTACCCATTAAAGCATCTCTCTGCTATCTTTCTCTTTTTAAGATGTTTCTTTCAGGCATTTTGCTAATAGCAAGTAACTAGCACATAGGTCTTCCTGATTTTATGGACTCCTATATAACTTTCGAAGAATGATTTCACTGCAATTTCCAAAGGTTCTTGGGAGAATAAAGGTATATGGGAAAGAGTTGTAGAGATCTATGCAAGGATGGCATTGTTTCTGTTGCTGAACACCAGGATGTGCCACATATGTGTAGGATGACAAGCTCAGAGTTTGGGAAAGGTATGGTCATCATGATGTCAGCTATGCAATCCCAAGAACTCACAAAAGGCAAGCAAGAATATCTTTTATTTGTTAATCAAACAGAAAAAGGTTCATATTGAAAACTTGCCTACCAAAGAGGAAGAGAGAAAGATAGTTGCTCAGTAATGTGGCAGAGTCCCATATTACATATTGTACACCTTAAGCAGTCTTTAAACAAGCTCTAGGCTGGTCAATGGGGATAAAGATAGACAGCATGGGTAAGTTCTAGGGTTTTTTAAATTGCTTCATGGTATGACTGTAATTAACAATAAATTATTGTTTATTTCCAAAGAGCTGCAAAAATAGATTATGAATATTCTCATCACAAATGATAAATGTTTGAGTTGATAGATGAGTTAATTGCTCAAATGAGATTGTTCCATTTTGTATACATGTTTTGAAGTATCACATTATGCCTCACAAATATATGTGATAATTCCATTTTAATTTTTTAAAATTAAAAACCACATTTAAAACAAGCTATGAAAAATCAAGCCATTGAAATTAGTGGTAAAGTTTAATATTCTAAAGAATAACACTGAAAATTGCACATTCGAAAACTTAGATATATTGTGTTCAAAAGTGCCAGACAAACAAAGCCTGTAAAACAAAGACTTGCAACCCATTAACCAAGGAAATGGCTATAGTAAAGGATACTTGAAGGATAGACAGTGAAACGAACAGACAGGAACATTGTAATAGCTTGCATAGTAATGCTCAGTGTGTTTAAGTACTTATGCAGATGAGGAAAATAAGCCTTTGAAGAGGAAATCAAACATGGAAGATATGAAACAGGGTTGAGAACAACTAAGAGGGCAAGTGAAGCAAAGCAGCCACTGTGGATTTTGCTCTGCAAACATAAAGAACTGTGTTAGGGAACACAGAAACTTGTTCTTAAAAGAGCAGGGAAACACTTTTTCCCATTTATATCCAGAGTCCAGAGACTGGCTAGACCCTTTAATATAGAGAAACTTACATCTACTTGTGAAGGATTTTTTTTTTAACTCCTTTGATCCATTGGCTCACCACTTCGTTAACATTTTTGACTAGCTTTTCTTTGGGAGTCATCAGATGAAATAGTTATTAGTGCCATTGCAGGGAAACAGTTCAGGTGGGTTAAGAAGAGCCTTCATTTGAGCAAGCAAAGGATAGAACATTGGTTAGGCAACCCATGACTATTTTCCCACCATCTAAACTTGACTCTTTGATGAGAAATTAAGATTATTGTGATAGGTCACCACGTGGCTCTCTTTAGAAGACTGTCCTGATGAACAGGATCTACAAAAATGAGAACAGCAATGGCTGTGATTTTATATGCCTTTGTTTCCTGCATAATGCTTTCAAGGAAATTTGCTTCTGTTGTTGTAGAGCTACATATCTATCATAAACCATAAGAAGCCCCCAACATCTCTGCTAAAGTTAATGGCAAGCAGGGCACAGGCTGATTATAACATCCTGAAACTTAGTAATCAAACATGACTTGCCTTTCTAAATGGAATAATTGTTCCAAAATAGCACCAAAGACTCACCTTTTTCTTTATGTGATGCTTATGGTCTTACTGTCGAACCACATTCTACAAATCAACACATTAACTCCTTATTTACGGATACTCAGAATATAACTTAATGTAGAAATGAGGACATGGAAGAGACTGTAGTTAAGTCAGGATAGGGGTCTTATTGGAGGAGAGAGGATATTTAATCCAGCACAATCACTTCTCTTATACAGGTCAGGAATTTGCAGGGAGAGGCACAAAGATCTAGGTGATATATCTAAAATTGGGAAGCCATTCTTTTAGAGGAAAGTGGAATAGATTCTCCACAGCACTCAGAAGACAGCACTCTGCCCACACCATGATCTTGAACTTCCAAATTACAAAAAGGCAAACAAAAATGTTCTGTTCTTAAAGATACCTGGTATGCAGTACTGGCTTGATGCAGCCGTTTGATAGGGTAGCCTCAGGAAATTATTCACAAGTACAAAAAGATGAAATAATCTCTACCATTTGGAAAGTATACATGGAATGTTCTGCATTAAATGTGGCCCACATGAAGCAAATGTGTATGCTAACAGCAATGTCGGCAAGGTTGTTGTTGGAGGAAAGAAGCCCCGTTTGTAAAATAAGGGACCATCCAGCCAGTTTAAAGTACTCTTTCATGACATGGCTCTTTAAATGAAGTTTTAAGACATTGTGCTGATATAAATGAGACTCAGTAGGAACAAAACACGAAGTATACAAATATAGATTTTTATTGATTAGGTTTCACTACTAGCATCTTGCATTAAGCTGGCTCCAACCCCGCAAGGTACCACATTCCAAATCTATGTCTAAATTTAGTTCAAAATATCTTTAAATTATAACAAGCAGGGCTGTGTAGTTTCAATTCTTTTCTTTGTGCTTCTCTGGTCCTTAAGACTAATAGAGTCGGATGGTGAGTTATTATTAAAATGCCCTTCACGTCTGAGACATTTTTCCAGCAAGTTATTCATAGTGATCACTCATTGTGATTCTTTTTACCAGTTATCTTTTGTACTTTCCGGGTCAGCGAAGACCATGTACGATGCTCTTACGTCAAATGACTTCAATATAAAAGACGTTAAGGAAGCAGAATTGCGTGCCAAGCAAATCTTCATCGTAATTAGCTTCTAGAACAAGAAGAGCTTGCCTCTGTGCCTGCAAAAATAATTCAGCTGCCTTCATTGGTGTGGCCTTTGTCACACTACCCAGCACAGGCCTGTGTCTATATTTAATGGAGATAGGAGAATTTTAAAAAGAGAAAAGCAAACCCCTCTTGAATGCATTTTATTCTGAAGACTGAGAGAGGCTTGTAAATTTCCATCAGAACAGAGCTTACCTAATTTTAAAAATTCCATGTTGTAGCTTACAATTCGGGAGCATGGCTTTCAAATGGCAATTGTTACAGGCTATTCATCTTCCTTTGACAGTAAAGGATGCTCCTGAAAGAATCTTTCCTGGAAACTAGCTGACACTACTGCTTTTTTCCTTCTAAGCCATAAGGTTTTTTTTCCTTTATAGTGAAGTAGAGAAGCAGCAGATTCTCTGAGTTTCTTCTTTCCATCCATACCATTTAACTTTTGCTTTGTGTAACTCAGTGTTACCACAGCAGAGCTCCAAGTTGTGCCATATAACTTTTCTACATAAATACATTTGGCAGAGATGATTTGCTCAATCCTTATTGACTTAATCATAGTTGTTAGGATAAGATGTCATCATTCTAGGTAACTTGTCCAAATTCAGTATATCCTCATTTAAGGATTTGTGTCTTCTTTTAGAACTTGGAAACACACTAGAGAAAGACTAATGTCAATGATGGGGTTGGGAAGATATGAGCAAGTTAGCTAACTATCAACATCAAGTATCAAGTTAACCTACATAACTATGGAAGACCATATGAATGGCACAAGAAAAAAAATTTCAGAGTCTGATATAAGGGTGTAATGTCAGCTGATACATGTTGAACCCCCATGAGACTGTTTGTAACATCTCACTGCAGAATATCACATTCAAATCATACCACATATGAATACCACATACAAATCCCTTCTACATTGCCTCATGTGGGCTCTGAATTGCAAGCACTGACTGTGCTATTTTCCAATTGTCCCTTTGCAATTCATGATTCTTCCTTTCAATCTGTTCTGTGACCTAGGATGCTGGTATATCATGGGCCTCGAGATTTTGGAGATAGAAAGGAGGAATGAGAGCAGCAGGAGGAAGTATGGTATGGTATGGTATGGTATGGTATGGTATGGTATGTATGATGTGATGTGGTGTGGAGTGGTATGGTATGGTATGGTATGGTATGGTATGGTATGGTATGGTATGGTATGGTATGTTTTCCCCTAGGCATGATAATTCTCAAGGTGCTGAATTCAATACTACATGTAGCAAACAGAATAACTAGCTAGAGACTTTGTTCTGTCAAAAAAAAAAAAGGTAGGCCATAGTCACTGATAATTTTCTAACAATGATGGAGAAATATGAACTACCTTCCCTCTGTAAAAAAATTTCTAAGACTTTAGAAACTCATTGACATGTTCATATCTACTGCTTTCTGCTGTTCTGACCAAATGTTGGGAATGTTTGAGAAAATTTAAATCTTAGGCAAACAGCTAAATATTGAAGTCATAAAGAACTTTTTTTAAATTTATCTCTCATGGAAAAAAAGGTGGTACAAGCCTGGTGTTAAAAAAAAAAAGAATTGAATTTTTCTTGTATATAATTAATAATTCCAAAGTACATGTTTTTAGACTATGGTAGTTTATTACATGAGTCTTTGGAAGAATACATATGAGAGAAATTTTACTTAGGTGATCAAAAAAGCACTTTAAATATGAAATATGAAGGAAAATATTCATCATCAAAAATAAACAATCAAAAATATAGATATCCAGATATGAAGCAATGGCTGAGACATAACAAAGTAACAGTGTGGTAGATACACCTAGTCTCTTAATGGATTGACCATGTTGATTTTGTGAATGATAAACACCAAATGATAAACATTGGGATGATAGTGACAGTAAAATACTTGTCTCAGGAGTGTGATATCCTGAGTTTGATCATCAACACCTACATACAAGAAGCGAGCTGTGACAGTGCACTCCCATGACCTCAGAGCTAAAGAAGTGGAGACAAGAGGATTGATTCTATGGCTTGGTGGACATTTATTCAAGATGAAATGGAGAGCGCTAGCTTCAGTGAGAGAGCCTTTCTACAAAGGTAAAATGGACAGCAATTGAGGAAGACACTTGATGATGACTATATTTAATTAATATACACACACACATGCTCACACACATATGCACACACATACACACATGGGGGAGGAGAGAGAGGGGGGAGAAAGAGAGAGAGAGAGAAGAGAGAGAGAGAAAGAGAGAGAGAGAGAGAGAGAGAGAGAGAGAGAGAGAGAGAGAGAAGAAAGGAGTGGAGGAAGGGAGGAAAAGTACCCTGCTGGCTATTTACTTTATTTGCTTATTAACCAGAGAGGCTCTCAGCTTGAATAACTGGGCAGCCTCCTCTCAAACACTTTCAATTAGTGAACCTGGCCTGTGAGTGCAGAGATCAGACTGGAGCAGGGTTCTCTCTCTAAGAGCTGAAATAAGTTTTGGAATAATTGTGGGCTACATTCAGCACATGTCTAGAGCAACTAGCTAGTCAATGGCTACCTTGGGCTTGTTTCTTCAGTCCTTAGGCAGTGACCATAGATGGGCCACTCAATTTTCAAATTCTCTGTGTCCTTTTTATCTTCACAACAGTTTGTACCTCAGGCTGGAGAGATGGATCAGCAATTTAGAGCACTTGCTGTTCTTCCAGAGAACCCAGGTTCAGGTCCAAGCTTCCACGTGGCAGTTCACAGCTGTCTGTAACTTCAGTTGCAGAGCATTTGTTGCTGTTACATAGATATGCATGTGGACAAAACACCAGTGTAAAGAAATAATAAAATAAATTATTTCCAGAAAATAATAGATACCTCAGACTTCTCACCTTGAATTTATAGAATTTCATACCTCATTGCAAAAATCATACTGTGAAACAGAAGTTTTACAATCTCTTGTGAAGTTGTTGAAATCTCCACCTAAATAAACTGGTGTAATTATAGTAAGGTACAGGTTTAATTACACTTGTATTCTAAGCTATAGCATTACAAAGATCAATTTATAATTTTGTGAAACTGTAATGAAATTATGCTCCACTTTGAGAGAGAGATAGCATTTTCCTTGAGAAACATATTCATCAACTTTATGGGACTATATTGACTGCAATCTTGAGCAACTGGCTTATTTTTATTTTATGGCTATTGGGATACAGTTATCTGATGCATGCTGATGTGACTGCCCTCTCTTCTGAATATCAGCTTTAACTTCTGTTCACATTTGATGCAGAGGAGGTCGTCAGCTAGAGTCAAAGACAGGGTATGTATCTGGCCATTAATGTTCTTTATAAATTCAATTAATTTTCCCCAAATTCCTTCTTTCATGTACTAAATGTTATTAATATCATCATATTATGTTTATTTTTGTAAAGCTTAAATACTTTCTGAAACAAGTTATCATAAAAATAAACTAGATACAGACATGATAGGTGACATGACAGATAAATGAAGTTATAGGTACATAATTTAATCTATATTAAGCAGCACAAGACAAAAGAATTATGATGTAGTGGAAGGCTAACTGAACAGTTATTGCCAATTTCGGGTTTCCGCTCACCTTTAAATGATTGAAATTTTAGAGAAAAAGGTTACTTTTTCTATGCATTAATAATATACTAATAGAGAGAATGATTTGACAACATTTGAAGTCCATTTCAAGTTTAATAATGTGTAAAGATGAAAATATCATTTGAAAAAGCCTATAGAGTACCCATGTAGAACTATGGTACTGACTTTCAAGTAACCCAAGGACACACCCTTCTGAGAATTAGTCTGGGTGGGCAGGACTCCTCACCTATCTAAGCAGTGCTGAGGAGGTGAGGTCTTTTCTCCACTGGCATCAACCGACAGAGGTATCTATGGTAGTGTATATAGGGCTAAGGTCATCATAGTCTCAGACTGAGGTTAGAGTTCACCTGAGCCTCACTTATATCTAGGGGGTGAACTATTGGCCAACACTATCTCCTATATTGTCTTAGAGCTGTATCTTATAAAATTCAGCTTATGGTGCGAACTGATGTCAACTTAGAAAGGAAGAAAATGGAAATGTCTAGCTGTTCTCTTCAAATACTTTCTGGAAGTTTTAGGAAAGCTTCACATTCCAAGCCATCAGAGCAGCAGCAGATTCTAGCAGCCCAGGAGCACTTAGGCTCATGGGCTTAAATCGGTCTCTGATTTCAGGTCAACTCATGTCTGCCCTTTCGTATTCTTTGATAATGTCCATGTTCTTTTGTTCCTCTAGTCTTTAAATACTGCTGCAAACAATTTTTAAAAGAATCCTACAATTTCTGTTAACTCTTCTCTGTTTGAAATCTTTAGCATCGGTTTTTCTTATCCAGACTGGATTATGCCTAATAAATCACTTAGCATTTATTATTTAGTGGAAGAGGTAGCCCAGAGCATGTGGTGCATATAACAAACCAGAAACTTTATAAATGTTCCTCATTCGGTCTTCAGTCTGTGAGCTCAATTACTTTAGAGATACAGAGAGACACAGAACTCATCTAAGATAACGTGGCTATTGAGTGGCAAAGGTGGACTTTGACCCCAGGCTGTTGAGTAACCTTAGGTCTTGAGGGCGCAGAGTAACTCTTCAATACCAATCTTCTGTTAATTGTTTAACATTCCTTCCACTTTTATAAATATGTGCATATCATGTGATATTTCAGCATTCTGTGAGGGTTTGTTGTATGCTGGCTTTTGTGCATTCAACTTGGTTAGAACTTCCAAAGATCAGAGCTTACATCACTAATGCCTACTGTCAGGAACTGACCACCTTATTAGGATGAGATCCCTCAACACTGTCAGACTGGTAATTAAATTTAGCTTACGGTTTAGAAGGAGCATTGAGGTAGAACAAAGTGGCATGTGGCTGTCCACTCCCTCTCTTCCCCTCACCTCCTGCTCCCTTTTCTCCCCTTCCCTTTTGTCTTCTCCCCTTCATTCCTCTCCTTCAGAATCCAAATGCAAACAAATATCTACAATTTATAAATTAACTATTCATCTCCTCTCCTCTGCTTGAAATCTAAGGTAGTAAAATTTGTTGCTTGTTTGACAAACCAAGAATGATTCAGCCTCAGAATTGTGTTGCTTGAGGTAAGCTTACTTCTTTGATTCAGACAGTGCAGTACCAGATGAAATTGAAATGTTAAAAATATGGATGAAATTATTTCCCAAGGTGTTAAATTTTTAGAGTGACATTTTGAAAAGCTAGAAGGAATAAATATCCATCTACAATAGTACTTCTATATTTGATAGATGGCTTCTCAATTGTGTGAGTCAATTTTTGTTCTGTTTCTTCTGGGTCGTATTTTTCCTTGTGGAATATGAAGAAATTTTATATCATTATGGATGTATTGCTTTTCAAACAATAATAAGGATAATACTTGGAGGTCATTGAGATTCTAAAATCCCATTTACAAATATTAATTCATACTAAAATATGTGATAATTAGTAATGAGTACAAGATTAACATTGAACATTCTTTAGCCAAATAAAATGATTTTAGTATTATATCCTAAATATTCATTTACTACCTAGAAAATTCATTTAAACTTCTTGTTCTTCAGTCCCTATCTTAAAAATGGAAAAATTACCTGGAATTTTCATAATGTTTCCATGGAGATGAGTTTTAAGAGGATTACATCAAGTCCTTGACTAGACAAGAGAAGGACTGGGGAGAAGAACAAAGCAAGTAAAGGAAAGAGATGTGGAACAAGGGAGGAGGGACAAAATGGAAAGGCGTGAAAGGGAGAGAACAGGGGGCGAGGGGGACAGGAATAGGGAACAGTATCGACCTATTTTCTGCTACTGTAAGAGAACACAACAAAACAGGACATTTGTGTTTTGTGGTTTTTTGTTTGTTTGTTTATTTTGTTTTGTTTTGTTTTGTTTTCTCCCCTGAGACAGGGTTTCTCTGTGTAGCCCTGGCTGTCTAGAAAGTCACTCTGTAGATCAAGCTGGCCTCTAACTCAGAAATCCGCCTGCCTCTGCCGTCCAAGTGCTGGGATTAAAGGCATGCGCCACCACTGCCCAGCTTAGAACAGGCCATTTGTAAATGGTTTAAGTTTATTTTAATCCTGCCTCTGTAAGCCAGGAAGCCCAAGAGCATTACTCAGCCTCCACGGAGGGCTTTTGGATTCCCGCATACAGAACAAGGAGGGCAAGAAACGTGCACAGTATTGAAAAGGAAACACAGAGATGCTTTGGCCTCTACAGCAAATTCATGTTCATCACTAACACCTCCACCATAACAGGAGCCATCCATTCGTGAAAAGCTCTCATCATGGCCACCTCTTAAAGTCCCTCCACTAATTCTTTCTGTCATCAATTAGCTTTGGCATGCCTTCCCTCTCTCTCAACCTCCCCTCCCCTACCCATCTCCCTCTTCCTTTCCATTCATCTTTCACTTAGACTTTGGTCTGGAGAATCTAAATTAGAAATGGATGGTTTAAGTAAACATGTATTAAAATATAGTCAGCTCAATCACAAAATTCAAATTTTAATTTCCTGTAAGTATCATATCTAATAAAATTCATATTTTCCTGACAGATAAAAACATAACTAGTAACTGTGCCATTTCAGATAGAATTCCAAAATTACATTGACAAGAACAATTATAATAAAACCAAGGAATTCCCAATACTTTTTCAGTCAACAAAGCAAAACTTTTATTCTTTCTGTTTACCATTTTGCCTTTTCTAAGACTCCTGTCAATTAAAATATGGATTTTATTTAACACACTTTTAAAGAAGGAGAAATATAATTGGAGGGATTTTAGAAGACTCACCTTATTCACCTTATTCATAAGGTCATGATGACTACAGTTTCCAGGATGTTATAAGAAATAGTGTGTTTGTGTGTTATAAAAAATAGGTATAGTTGGTGGATGGGTGTCCAGCCATTGTTGAAATCTGTCAGTAAGTTCTATTGTACTATTTACACAGTATGTTGTCTGTAAGTAGAGAAAATGTACTTTAGCGATCAACAAGGCTAGAAAAAAGGACTTTAGACATTTTTGTCACAGTGAAATAATAAATGTTGGGGAAATAAATATGCTTACACTGATTTAAAAGTTGTCTTATATGTGTATGTGTGTATGTCATATATTACCAGATAAATATGTACTCTTTTTATGTCTCCATTTAGTGCATTTTAAAAGGATATTATAAAACACTTATTTGTTCAAACTGCCAAATGTGCAGCTTTTGCTTCACAGACAGAGAAAACAACATTCCAAATCTCCTGTACATATGAAGGTTTTGCTTCCTGTACTTCATGTCAGATTAAACGTTTCCATTACAAAAGGATGAATGGGAAGAAAAAAGACTGTAGAGCAAGTCTAACCTAGCAAGATTAATATAGTAATAGCATATCCAGGATACATGGCACAATGTAGGCTCCAATAGCATTTGGAAGTCCTGCCCCTATGCTCTTGTCACATGCATGACCTCTCTTGTGTTAGCTTCACTCAGTGCCAACAGCTTTCCTCTGGAGATGGCTCATGCTCCTGACATCTCCAGCATCTTGGTACTTCCAATGCAACTTAGGCTTCCTTTAAAAATTCATGCATAGCCCACTGGCTCCTTAGATTCTAGCACTACCATGCATTTTCTCTAAAGCCCTATAACACTTAGGCTTTTGCATACCTGCCAAATGAGCATTTCATAGATGGTGACATCTTTAATAGAGCTAATCTCATTTGACAGTTTCAGCTGTCTTGACTGTATTCGCCTTGTCTGCCAAGTTAAATGTGCCCTCACATCTTTTCCTGGAAAAACTGCAGTTTTTCAAATATTTTTGCTCTACTTTTGGGCTCTTGATCCTCATTGGAAGTGTTGCTAAAGTCAGCTGGCATTTAATGTGCCACAGTCCAGATGCTATGTTATCTAGGGAGCTCATTGAGCTCATTGAGGGACATTTTTGGAGACAGAGGATTCCTAGCCCTGTCCACTTTCTTGCTTTCCCATGATGAGACAAGTGGTTCCTTCCACCACACTCTTCCGCCATGATGTGCCATTCTTCCATGGGATCCAAATCAATGGAGACACTCGATCAAAGACTAGAATCTCTATAACTGTTCGACGCTACTTATCATCTATCTATCTATCTATCTATCTATCTATCTATCTATCTATCTATATAATCTAATCTATCTTCTAATTGTTAACTAATTGTAATAGTCTATCATCTCTATAAACTATCTGTCTATCTTCCTATCATCTATCTGTGACCTCCCTGCCCCTGGATACCATTGGCTAATATCAGTACTTGAGGATAAAGGGAGAATAGATGATAGACAAGGTGTTAGTAAGCACTATGAGTACATACAATGATGACTATACAGTAGCTGAGAGGAAATGTCAACTTTACTTGGGGTGATTCAATGTTTATATAGTTTTGGAGACTGGAGGTAGAAGCATCCAGGATGGGCAAAGGTCAGGGTATAAAGATGCCTCATTAGCCTGGGTAAGCATTTCAGGACTCTCAGGTGCTAGCTGAACAGTTTTTTATTGGAAGAAAGGAAGTTGAACCTGTAATCTTAATCAAGGCTACTTGATATTATACAGGTGTGTGGGGATTAAGGTCAGAGGAGAAGCCTTGCTAATGAACAAAGTCCTCCATTTTGCACTGAGACTAGAAAGCTATTGGAAAATGGTAGATTTTGACCTCAATTAACAGGGCAGCATCTATCTGTTTGTCTGTGTGTCTGACTATGTATCACCACCTATCCATCATCTTTGTAAGTTGATTATCTTAGGCATTTATAGTGTGTGGAATCTGACACACAATATTCAAAGTAGCATTACTTAGGCCTTCAATGCATGCTGGCTCAAAAACATCCTTACCTGTTTTGCCACATTTCTTGACAGATACAGATGACCTGCACTCTTGGCTCCCTCACGTACTATTGTTGACCTCATTCTTCTTCTGTATTATGATTTCTGTTTGCTGTGATCACACAGGAAAATGTATAGTGTTACATTTGGGCAATCTGTGGATAACTGAATATAGCCCCTGAAGAAAGGGAGGGCTAAGAACTTCTGCAGAGAAACAAGCACCAGGAATCTTTCCTAGAGTCATGCCCAGTTGAGTGGGCAGCTTTCCAAATATTTAAGCCTGTTTTTTGTTTTGTATCTAAGGCTTATGCTCTACATCATTTTAACTTACCAAAATAAAAGAAGTTAAAGTAAATTCAAGCAATTTAAAGGCTGCCAGAATGAAAATATGACTATATGAGAGAATCATTTAACCCTAAATCACATAACCTTTGAGTTTTTATTAGATATT
>NW_022196894.1:82871197-82883139 GCF_008632895.1 Mastomys coucha
AAAAAAACAAGAACAAGAACAAACCCCTGTTCCTTCCCCCTTCTCCCTGCTTGGCACCCCACCCTCTCCTGCTTACTGGCCCTGGCATTCCCCTACACTGGGGCATAGAACTTTCACAGGGCCAAGGGCCTCTCCTCCCATTGATGACTCACTTGACCATCCTCTGCTATACATGTGCTACTGGAGCCATTAGTCCCACCATGTGTACTCTGGATGATGGTTTGGTACCTGGGAGCTCTGAGGGTACTAGGTAGTTCATATTGTTGTTCGTCCTAAGTGGCTGCAAAATCTTCAGCTCCTTGGGTCCTTTCTCTAGCTCCTTCATTGGGGACCCTGTACTCAGTTCAATGGATGGCTGTGAGGCTCTTCTTCTTCAGTATTAGTCGGATACTGTCAGAGCCTCTCAGGAGACAGCTATATCAGGATGGATTGTCCTTCCTTCAGTCTCTGCTCCACAGTTAGTCTCTGCAACTCCTTCCATAGATATTTTGTTCCTCCTTTTAAGAAGGAATGAAGTGTCCACCTTTTGGTCTTCCTTCTTCATGAGTTTCTTGTGGATTGTGGATTGTACTTCGTGTATTCTGAACTTCTGGGGTAATATCCACTTATCAGAGAGTTCATACCATGTATGTTCTTTTGTGATTGGGTTACCTCACTCAGGATGATATTCTCTAGATCCATCAATTTCTCTATGAATTTCATAAATTCTTTCTTTTTAATAGCTGAGCGGGACTCCATTGGATGTACCACAATTTCTGTATCCATTCCTATGTTGAGGGACATCTGGGTAGTTTCCGGTTTCTGACTATTATAAATATGGCTGCTATGAACATTGTGGAGCATGTGTTATTATTACGTGTTGGAGCATCTTCTGGGTATATGCCCAGGAGTGGTATAGCTGGGTCCTCTGGTAGAACTATGTCCAATTTCCAGAGAAACCGTCAAACTGATTTCCAGAGTGGTTGTACCAGCTTGCAGTCCCACCAGCAATGAAGGAGTGTTCCTCTTTCTCCACAACCTCTCCAGAATCTGTTGTCATCTGAGTTTTTTATCCTAACCATTCTGACTGGTGTGAGATGGAATCTCAGGGTTGTTTTGATTTACATTTCTCTGATGACTAAGGATGTTGAACATTTCTTTAGGTGCTTCTCAGCCATTCAGTATTCATCAGTTGAGAATTCTTTGTTTAGTTCTGTACCCCATTTTTAATAGGGTTATTTAGTTCTCTAGAGTTTAACTTCTTGAGTTATTTGTATATATTGGATATTAGCCCTCTATCAAATATAGGATTGGTAAAGATCTTTTCCCAATTTGTTGGTTGCCATTTTGTCCTTTTGATAGTATCTTTTGTCTTACAGAAGCTTTGCAACTTTATGAGACCCCATTTGTCAATTCTTGACTTAGAGCATAAGCTATTGGTGTTCTGTTCAGGAAAATTTCCCCTGTGCCTATGTGCTCAAGAGTCTTCCCCACTTTCTTTTCTATTAGTTTCAGTGTATCTAGCTTTATGTGGAGGTCCTTGATCCACTTGGACTTGAGCTTTGTACAAGGAGATAGGAATGGATAGATTTGCATTCTTCTACATGCTAACTGCCAGTTGAGACAGCACCATTTGTTGAATATACTATCTTTTTCCCACTGGATGGTTTTAGCTCCTTTGTCAAAGATCAAGTGTGTGGGTTCATTTCTGGATCTTCAGTTCTACTCCATTGATCTACCTGCCTGTCACTATAACAATACCATGAAGTTTTTATCATAATTGCTCTGTAGTACTGCTAAAGATGGTGATTCCACCGGAGGTTCCTTTATTGTTGAGAATAGTTTTCCCTATCCTAGGTTTTTTGTTATTCTAGATGAATTTGCAAATTGTTCTTTCTAAGTCTGTGAAGGATTGAGTTGGAATTTTGTTGGGGATTGTATTGAATGTGTAGATTGCCTTCAGCAAGATGGCCATTTTTACTCTATTAATCCTGCCAATACATGAGCATGGGAGATCTTTCCATCTTCTGAGACCTTCTTCAATTTCCTTCTTCAGAGACTTGAAAGTTCTTGTCATACAGATCTTTTACTTGTTAGTTAGAGTCACACCAAGGTATTTTGTATTATTTGTAACTATTGTGAAGGGTGTTGTTTCCCTTATTTATTTCTCAGCCTGTTTATCCTTTGTGTAGAGGAAGGCCTCTGATTTGCTTGAGTTAATTATGTATCCAGCTACCTTGCTGAAGTTGTTTGTCAGGTTTAGGAGCACTCTGGTGGAATTGTAGGGGTCACTTAAGTATACTATCCTATCATCAGCAAATAGTGATAATTTGACTTCTTCCTTTCCAATTTGTATTCCTTTGACATCCTTTTGTTGTCTAATTGCTCTGGCTAGGGCTTCAAATGCAATATTGAATAGGTAAGGAGAGAGTGGGCAGCTTTGATTTTAGTGGGATTGCTTCAACTTTCTCTCCATTAAGTTTGATGTTGGCTACTGGTTTTCTGTATATTGCTTTTATTATGTTTAAGTATGGGCCTTGAATTCCTGATCTTTCCAAGACTTTAAACATGAAGGGATGTTGGATTATGTCAAGTGCTTTCTCAGCATGTAATATGAGATAATCATATAGGTTATTTTCTTTGAGTTTGTTTATATAGTGCATTATGTTGATGGATTTCCATAATAGAACCATCCCTGCATCCCTGGGATGAAGTCTACTTGATCATGGTGGATGATCATTTTGATGTGTTCTTTGACTCTGTTTGCAAGAATTTTGTTGAGTATTATTGCATCAATATTCATAAGGGAAATTGGTCTGAAGTTTTCTTTCTTTGTTAGGTCTTTGTGTGGTTTAGGTATAAGAATAATTGTGGCTTCATAGAACGAATTGAGTAGAGTTCCTTCTGTTTTTATTTTGTGGAATAGTTTGAGGAGTATTGGTATTAGGTCTTCTTTAAAGGTTAGATAAAACTCTGCACTAAACCCATCTGGTCCTGGGCTTATTTTTGGTTGGGAGATTATTAATGACTGTTTCTATTTCATGAGTAGATATGGGACTGTTTAGATTGTTGATCTGATCTTGATTTACTTTTGGTACCTTGTATCTGTCTAGAAAATTGTCCTTTTCATCCAGGTTTTCCAGTTGTGTTGCATATAGGCTTTTGTAGTAGGATCACATGATTTTTTTGGATTTCCTCAGTGTCTGTTGTCATGTCTCCCTTTTCATTTCTGATCTTGTTAATTAGGATACTGTCTTTGTGCCCAATAGTCAGTCTGGCTACGGGTGTGTCTATTTTGTTGACTTTCTCAAAGAACCAGCTTCTGATTTGGTTGATTCTTTGTATAGTTCTTTTTGTTTCTATTTGGTTGATTTCAGCCCTGGGTTTGATTATTTCTTGCTTTTGGCTCCTCTTGGGCGAATTTGCTTCTTTTTGTTCTAGAGCTTTCAGATGTGCTGTCACACTGCTGGTGTATGCTCTTTCCAGTTTCTTTTTTGAGGCACTTTAAGCTATTAGTTTTTCTCTTAGGACTGCTTTTATTGTATCCCATAAGTTTGGGTATATTGTGACTTCACTTTCATTAAGCTCTAGAAAGTTTTTAATTTCTTTCTTTATTTCTTCCTTGACCAAGTGATCATTGAGTAGAGTGTTGACAAGCTTCCAGGTATATTTGTGCATTCTATTGTTTATGTTGTTATTGAGGAACAGCCTTAGTCCATAGTGATCTGATAGGATGCAATGAATTATTTCAATCTTCTTGTATCTGTTGAGGCCTGATTTGTGACCAATTATATGGTCAATTTTGGAGAAGGTACCATGAGGTGCTGAGATGAAGGTATATCCTTTTTTTTTAGGATAAAAAGTTCTATAGATATCTGTTAAATCCATCTGTTTACATTACTTCTGTTAGTCTCACTGTGTCTTTGTTTAGTTTCTTTTTCCATGTTCTGTTCATTGCAGAGACTGGGGTGTTGAAATCTCCCACTATTATTGTGTGTGGTGCAATGTGTGCTTTGAGCTTTAGTAAATTTCTTTTATCAACGTAGATGCCCTTTCATTTGGAGCATAGAGGTTCAGATTTCAGAGTTCATTTTGGTAGATCATACCTTTGATGAGTATGAAGTGTCCCTCCTTATCTTTTTTGATCACTTCAAGGTGAAAGTTGATTTTATTAGATATTAGAATGTCTACTCCAGCTTTTTTTCTTTGGACCATTGGCTTGGAAAATTGTTTTCCATCTTTTTATTCTGAGGCAGTATCTGTCTTTGTCACTGAGGTGTTTTTCCTGTATGCAAGAAAGTATTGAGTTCTGTTTATGTACCCTATCTGATTGTCTATGTCTTTTTATTGGGGAATTGAGTCCATTGATATTAATAGATATTAAGGAAAAGTAATTGTTGCTTCCTGTTATGTTTGTTGTTAGAGTTGGAATTCTGCTCATGGGGATCTCTTCTTTTAGTTTTGTTGGAAATTTGCATTTTTTCTTTTTCAGAGATGTAGTTCCCCTCCTTGTTTTGGAGTTTTCCATTTATTACCCTTTGAAGGGTTGGATTTGTGGAAAGATATTGTGTAAATATTATTTTGTCATGGAATACTTTGGTTTCTCCATCTATGGTAATTGAGAGTTTTGCTGGGTATAGTAGCCTGGGCTGGCCTTTGTGTTCTCTTAGGGTCTGTATGACATCAACCCAGGATCTTCTGGCTTTCATAGTCTCTGGCCAGAAGTCTGGTGTAATTCTGATAGGTCTGTCTTTTTATGTTACTTGACCTTTTTCCCTCACTGCTTTTACTATTCTTTGTTCTTTGCATTTGGTGTTTTGACTATTATGTGGTGGTAGGAATTTCTTTTTTGGTCCAGTCTATTTGGAGTTCAATAGGCTTCTTGTATGTTCATGGGTATCTCTTTCTTTAGGTTAGGGAAGTTTTCTACTATAATTTTTTTGAAAATTTTTACTGGACCTTTAAGTTGAAGATCTTCACTCTCTTCTATTCCTATTATCCTTAGGTTTGGTCTTCTCATTGTGTCCTGGATTTCCTGGATGTTTTGGGTCAGGAACTTTTTGCATTTTGCATTTTCTTTTACTATTGTGTCAATGTTTTCTATGATATCTTCTGCGTCTGGGATCCTCTTTTGTATCTCTTGTATTCTGTTGGTGATGTTCAATGCCTTCACCTGTTTGTGCTTTTCTGTAATTCTTTAAGGTTTTTTGTTTGTTTGTTTGTTTGTTTCCTCTTTATGGGCTTGTACCTCTTTGCGTGTGTTCTCCTGTATTTGTTTAAGGGAGTTATTTATGTCCTTCTTAAATTCTTCTATCACCATAGTGAGATATGATCTTAGATTCAAATCTTGCTCTTCTGGTGTTTTTGGATATCCAAGACTTGCTGTGATGGGAGTATTAGGTTCTGATGAAGCCAAGTCGTCTTGGTTTCTGTTGGTAAGATTCTTGCATTTGCCTTTCGCAATCTGTTGATCTCTGGTGTTAGATATTCTTGCTGTCTCTGGCTGGAGCTTGTTCCTCCAGTGGGTCTGTAAGCTTGTGTCAGCACTTCTGGAAGATCAGGTCTCCTCTGGTAAAACTCAGGCAAAGATGGCTGTGGATCAGTCATCCCTTATGAGTCCTAGGGTCAGAGCACAATGTGGAGACAGGATCTCCACTTGAGGGAAAGGTGCAGAGAGGGCTGTGTATATGCTGTCCCTCCTAGGTGTAGATGGAGGTAGAGAGGATCCTGTCCCAGCTGCCCTGCCACTTGTGAGGCCTGTGCCTCCTGACTGGTCCTGCCTTAGAAAGTCACCGAAGAGAGATCTCACCTGAATGCCTGGGTTACAGCATTCCCTGAAGGCAAGCTCTCTGCTTGCCTGGAAGGGGCAGAGAGGGCTGTGTCAATGTTGTCCCTCCTGGGTGTAGATGGAGGTAGAGAGGATCCTGTCCCCGCTTCCCTGCTACTTGTGAGGCCTGTGCCTCCTGGCTGGTCCCGCCTTAGAGAGTCCAACTTTTGAGTTTTAAAGCACTGAAGACACAGCTGACTGTACCCTCACTCAGGAGAAAAATACAGAGTAAAGATACTCAGGATGAAAATTATATTTCTTTATTTAATAATTATAAACTTATTTGATAATTGAAATGGATGAAGCAGTTGGTAAATCCTTATTTTTGCATTATAAATGGAGCATTTTTGCATTATAAATACACTATTCAGTTGAAGAGAGACTTTTATGGCTCTGAACATGAATGTATTATGATAAAAGACTGTGTTTTATCCCCATCCAGAACAGAGCACAGCTATAGGCAAGGGCAGGATGACCACCATCTTTATATTTTTAGATTGTGCCAGAAAGAGCAAGAGACTTAATCAATGTATTTTCTTTTAAAAATATGAATGCTTGTCCCTGACTCTAAAAGTCAAAACTCTTACTTATGTAGAATCTAATTTGTAATGAGATCATTAGCCTGTGAAATTTTAAGAGCTGGCAGTATTATACTATCATTGTCTGAATCTTGAAGAACTATAATGTAATGTGTTTTTGGCTCATTTACTTTATTCATTGTGTTGGGTATCTAATGTTCTTTTGTTGGGTATGCTAATGAGGAGTATTTGGATAACAAGAATTTGGTTTGACAGAAAATAAAACTATTATTTATATAACTCAGATGTTAATAATTAGTATAGTTTGTGCTTGGAAAATTCTCATATTCCTTGCTTAAGAACAATCTGAACTAATTAGATAAAATTGTCTCAGTAAGTCAAATGTGAAATAGAAAGGTTTTCACAAATTTAACCAAAAATTAAGTTGTTTTTAAACCCCATTCCCTCATTTCTTTTTATTTAACTTATTAGAATATAAAGATTGTATTTTATTTTATTTTTATTTAACTTAATTAAATGTATAACTTTTTACTATTTTATATTATCTTTATTTAACTTAATTGAATATAATCATAATATAAAAAACTTTACATTCAATTAATTTAAATAAAAGGAAATGAAAAACGAGATAGAGTTCTCCTTGTCTAATCTTAAAAACTGTATGTAGCCGACCTTAGAAGTTCTATTAGTATGTGTGCTTGACTGAGTTGTTCTGACTCAAAGACCAATGTAACTAAGATTGTGAAGCTGATTTTAGTGTTTCTCTCCTGGTGCTATAAGCTTTGGTGGAAGAGTGAAACCTTTTAAACCTCCTGCATTGTTTGCAAAAAAAAGAGCTAATGTTTCCACCAGATTGTTGATACTGTTTCTGTTGTAAGGACCTAAGATTGTTTCAGTGAATCATCCAAATATTAAGCACAGAGAAATAAAAAGCAGGACATCACCCACAGAGACAGCATAGGATATTCTCTTGGGGTGATTTATTGGTGGCTCTGCTACTTTCTATGTCCTCTGATCTTTAGTGAACTCCATCCTTAGTCTTCTGACTCTTTAGATTTCAGGAGACAACAGTTTTCTTGCTTTATTCCCACTGCGTCTGACCTTGTAGAATGTGGGGTAGTGTTGGTAATACTTTCAAAGGCTTTCTGGTTCCTTGTGGAGTCATGGTCTCCCTCACTAGCTTACCTCTCCTGGCTTCGTCCTACAGAAGGTTGTTTTTTTGTTGTTGTCTTTTTGTTTGTTTGTTTTTGTTTTCATTTTAATTCCCAGACTCTGCTTAGAAATGGTAAATAAAATCCACAAATGCATGCGATGTGGTATTTGTCAGATGTCTTCTGCATTCAAGAGGAAGCGTGTATGTGTGCATTTTCACAGAGATATGTACTTACAAACACACAAACACATGCATACACGGGAACACTCATGCTGCCCTCCAACAGGGTCAATGTGTATTTTTAAGAAAGAAACATGAATAAAAGTCACTTTAATACTATAGGTAACAACAGTGTACAAACTTAAAAGGTCAATAACATGGGCTTGCCTATATATAACATTAAGATAGCTTTTAAGAGAGATTTGAAAATTCACCATGACTCATGCAAACATTTCACAAGCCATGAAATGACACACATTCAAATTGCTCTGTTAAGTTTCTTTTTTTCTTTTTTATTAGATATTTTCTTTATTTACATATTGTACAATGTCTCCTTTCCCAGTTTCCCCACCAAAAAAAAAAAGAAAAAAAATTTAAAAAACAACAACAACAACAATAGAAACAAACACCTATTCCCTTCCCCCTCCCCCTGCTTGGCACCCTACTCTCTCCTGCTTATTGGCCCTGGCATTCCCCTACACTGGGGCATAGAACTTTCACAGGGCCAAGGGCCTCTCCTCCCATTGATGACTGACTTGACCATCCTCTGCTATACATGTGGTCCTGGAACCATTAGTTCCACCATGTGTACTCTTTGGTTGATGGTTTGGTACCTGGGAGCTCTGAGGGTACTAGGTAGTTCATATTGTTGTCCATCCTAAGTGGCTGCAAAATCTTCTGCTCCTTGGGTCCTTTCTTTAGCTACTTCATTTGGGGACCTTGTATCCAGTCCAATGGATAGCTGTGAGGCTCTTCTTCAGTATTAGTCAGATACTGTCAGAGCCTCTCAAGAGACAGCTATATCAGGCTGGATTGTCCTTCCTTCAGTCTCTGCTCCATAGTTAATCTCTACAACTCCTTTCATGGGTATTTTGTTCCCCCTTTTAAGAAGGAATGAAGCATCCACATTTTGGTCTTCCTTCTTCTTGAGTTTCTTGTGGTTTATGGATTGTACTTTGATTATTCCGAACTTCTGGGATAATAACCACTTATCAGAGAGTGCATACTATTTGTGTTCTTTTGTGATTGGGTTACCTCACTCAGGATGATATTCTTCAGATCCATCCATACCCTAAGAATTTCATAAATTTATTGTTTTTAATAGCTGAGTAGGACTCCATTGTGCAAATGTATCACATTTTCTATATCCATTCTTATGTTGAGGGACATTTGGGTTGTTTCCAGATTCTGGCTATTATAAATAAGGCTGCTATGAACATTGTGGAGAATGTGTCCTTATTACATGTTGGAGCATCTTCTGGGTATATGCCAGTTGAGTATTTGTCAGTTTAGAATTCTTTGTTTAGCTTTGTACCCCATTTTTAATAGGGTTATTTGGTTCTGTGGAGTCTAACTTCTTGAGTTCTTTGTCTATATTGGATATTAGCCCTGTTTATGTTGCACTGTTTCTTCAAACATGTCTGTGCACAAACATGTCAGGGATTTTCTTTTGTAGGATCTTCAGTAGCATCTAGAATATTCATAGGCAGCATTTAATAAATTTTTACTCATGAAAGTGGGCAGATTTTAGAAAAAAAGAAATCATTGGAATCCTTTCTCTCAGTCTGTAAATACCTGTTCCAGTTTGTTTACTTTTGTGCACAATTATAGTGTAAGTAATTAGCAAGGAAGGAAGAACAGTCCTCTAGGTCCTTGTTGATAAAGCCAGGCTGAGGTGTATCTGAGATAGTTAAACGGTGTTGAGTATGAGTAGGGCCAGAAGGGTGTATGATAATGCTCTAAGCTTCTGGCTGCATTACTGTGAAAGAACAGTCTTTTCTCTAATGCCTGAATGCAGCTCTCTGAGTGTTAATGAGAGTGGATGTACTCAATGACGGAAAAAGGGAGCTGAGATTAAAAACCAACACCAATGATGCACATATAATGAGCTGATCTAATGGTTTCATACAATGCTTGTTTAAAATTACCCCCTTTTTAATGGTACATTAGCAGTTTCTATTTGAGGCTAAGAAACATATTTAAAAATAGAAAGAAAATACAGGTTTGAAAATTTTAAGAGTGAATGGGTCTCAAGACAAACAAAAACATCATGTTTTGTGATTGTATTTAAAAACATGCTTTTTCAGAAAAGTAGGCATGTTATTAGCCAATATTCAAGGCTAATTCATGTGTACCAAATCTGCTCCGCAATTTCTAACCTGTGTTTTTGGAATATTTTATTTCATTCTCGTATTGAAGAGTGGATAGAGTATCATGTGGCTGAGATCTTAATAAATTTAGAGACCACTTGTTTGATTCCTCAGTGTCATTTTGAATTTTGAATATTTTTACCCTAAGGAATGTTCTACATAATGTAGCTTTTTCTAATATTGACATAATGTTAAAGTCCCAATGTTCTTATGCATAGTATCATAAGAAGCAATCCATTTTGAAAGCCTATAAGGGAGAATCATTTCAGATATCCTCTCATTTCACAATCTGTTGGGATACCTTTTCTTCCAGGTGACCCAAAAAATGGCAAGAAGCATTATTTCACTTTAAAATTATTTTAAATTCAGTAAGCTGTCAAAGTGAAGAATGTATGTATCAATGTTTTTTCTTATCTACTCAATTATATAAATTATACACTGCTCCCTCAGTTATGCAAAAAGCAAAATTGATAAAGGTTAATATTGGATTCAATGAGTTAACAGTTTTTCAAAGTAGTCTTTGTTGAAGTGTAACAGAGCACCAGCACTCTGTTCTTGAGATATGTTTCTGTAACTCTACAAGTTGACAAAGGAATGTTAAAATATTTTTGTTATTTTTGGTTAAACATGAAGCTTCCCAAAATGAAATAAATAGCCATGAAAAATGTGAACATCAGTAGGCATCAAAGTTAACTAATTCATTTGTAGTATACCTGTATTAAGATGTTAAATGCAGACCAGTTTATGTAAATTCTAGTCAAATGTGGAACTTAGAAACATGCTTTTGTTTTAGGATTTGCCACATGTGTAATACATCTGTCATGAATTAAATGATTTTCAACAAAAATGCTATGAAGAAATAAATGATTTAATATCAAATTTACAAAGAGTAGCTTTGCACGTGGAGTAAACATATAGCTTTAGATTATCTTCTCAATGTACTTTAAGCATTAACTGTTTAAATTGTGTTGATTATTTTCCAGTATGATATGTTGTTCAAAGCCCATAGGATTTTTTTTCATAACAGATTCTTGTTGGTGTATTTTAATAGAAAGAAATGTGTGTTCTTTTCTTTTCTTTTCTTTTCTTTTAATTTTGTATGTAAAACTTACTGATAGCTTTCACTCTCTGTTCCGCAGGTCTTAAAGTCTTTGGTATTAGGAATGGTTTCTAGCAGCTAAAATTTTATTTTACAATCAGAAATTCATGCTCACTTATTGGATCTTCATTTTTTAATTAGAATTATTAACATGCTACAAATGTGGATTTCTGCAATTTTGGTTAAGAGTAGGAAATAAAATAATTTTAGCCTTCATGACTTCAAGGTACTTGTATATGGATGGATATAGATATTGCTGTGATTTTTCTCTCAGTCTTTACAACTAAACAAGGATAATGAAGAAGAGAGTTTAGGAAAATAGAAGATAAGAAATTAAATCCATTTAAATTTTACATTTTATGCTTCTTGTAATCCTGTGTTTTTGTCTTTGCAGCATCTAGTCAACTTGATTGACAGATAAGAATGAAGTCCATCCTCATGCCAATGCTGTCACTAGATGATTGTTTGGTCCATTCGGTCCAAAGGGCAAATTCACCATTTCTAATCATCAGCCTTCTACTAATGAGGCAAGGATCTGACTTTCCATAAACTTAACATTTGCTTCTGCTATAATGTAATGGGATGCTCATGCCTGAAACTTTTACAAGACAGAGATTTTAATTTTAAAATAGATGTCCTTAGTGGCACTTCTTCATGTTCATTTTCTGGAGTTATTAACAAGCTGATACAAGTAGCAACATAAAACTGCAGTGGTGGATGGCCACTTGGTTCTCCATTCAGATCATATCTTCTATTTCCTTTTAAAAGTACTTGAAGTATTTGAGCCTAGTCTATGAGGTACTTGTCTTTAAGTATTATAGTCAAAAGTGATAATAATATAACCAAGGACTTGAAAGTACATTATGCTAATATTTTAACCTGCAAACATATATATTCTCTTATTCTCTTGAAATGTGCAGTCTCAAAGAGGTGAATAAATTTTACCTACTCATCCTTGTGGACTCCTTCCCCCCCC
>NW_022196894.1:82883418-82917034 GCF_008632895.1 Mastomys coucha
CGTTGCTTGGGAGTGACTTGGTTCTGTAAAGCAGCCCCACAGGCTGCTGCAAGCTGGAGTTGGGCACCTGCTGTGTAGAGTCATGACTGCTGCTCCTTAGATCAAAGACTTAGCAGGTCTCATGCTTATGTTAAAGGTTTACTGGATCTTCCTTTCAAGATCTCCTTCTGGTCTGGTGTTAATGGATTTTCTCCTGTTTATGTTAAGATGAACAAGTTTCGAATTCCTCTGGGTCTGGTTCCTACCTGGTGTCTGTGTCCTTCTTTGTTAACCGTTTGCCTTCCCAGGACCCAATTAACCCAGTTCCTATATACCCATGGCAGAAGAGAGACCGCGGGCCGGTGGTCCCCTTCACATCCTTTAGCAATAGGAGATGAGATGACCCCTACGTAGGCAACTCCTAATACATTGAAGGCACAATGGCTTCTTGGGTTTTCCTCCCTCCCTCTTTGGAAGTTTTGATGTCTTATAAGTGGTTTGCTTCTCAGAGTAGACATATATATATATATATATATATTTATATATATATATATTATTCGATGTTTGCCTTATTTACATGTCATACAATATCTCCTTTCCCAGGTTCCCCTCCAAAAAAAAAGAAAAATAATTAAATTAAAATAAAACAAAACCAAACCCCTGTTCCCTCTCCCTACTCACCACCCCACCCTCTCCTGCTTACTGTGCTTACTAGCCCTGGCACTCCCCTACACCGGGGCATAGAAGCTTCACAGGGCCAAGGACCTCTCCTCCCATTGATGACCATCTGCTGCTAGACCATTAATCCCACCATGTGTTTTCTTTGGTTGGTGGTTTAGTACCTGGGAGCTCTGAGGATACTAGTTAGTCCATATTGTTGTCTGTCCTAAAGGGCTGCAAACCCTTCATCTCCTTGGGTTCCTTCTCTAACTCCTTCATTGAGGACCAATGCTCAGTCTAATGGATGGCTGTGAGCTTCTAATTCTGTATTAGTCGGGTACTGTCAGAGCCTCTCAGGAGACAGCTATATCAGGCTCTTGTCATCCAACACTTGATGGCATCCACAATAGTGTCTGGATTTGATGACTGAATATGGGAAGGATTCCCAGGTGGAGCAGTCTCTGGATTGTCCTTCCTTCAGTATCTGCTCCATAGTTTGTCTCTACAACTCCTTCCATGGGAATTCCTCTGTTGAGGGACATCTGGGTTGTCTCCAATTTCTGGCTATTATAAATAAAGCTGCTATGAACATAGTGGAGCATGTGTACATATTACATGTTGGAACATCTTCTGGGCTTATGCCCAGAAGTGGTATAGCTGGGTCCTCTGGTAGAACTATGTCCAATTTCCCGAGGAGCCTCCAAACTGATTTCCAGAGTGGTTGTACCAGCTTGCAATCCCACCAGCAATGAAGGAGTGTTCCTCTTTCTCCACAACCTCTCCAGCATCTGCTGTCACCTGAGTTTTTTATCCTAGACATTCTGACTGGTGTGAGGTGGAATCTCAGGGTTGTTTTGATTTGCATTTCCCTGATGACTAAGGATGTTGAACATTTCTTTAGGTGCTTCTCAGCCATTCGGTATTCATCAGTTGAGAATTCTTTGTTTAGCCCAGAGCAGATATTATTATACACCAACACCTGCATGTTTATGCTTATCTTAGTCTATATTTGTATGACAGCCATCTCTCTGAAATCAAAGAGATTTTGAATTCTAAATTAAAATAAACCTTATTAGCTGCCTCAAGGAGATTTGTTAGCAAAAATGCTCCAAGGACTCTTCAGCTCACAGTGAAGAGTCACCCGGTCTTCTTTAGAGTCTGTGAATATGAAGGGACACTCACCAGTTTTAATCAGAAGAGAATAGTTATTACCAAGGTCATTCAAAATGACAGGCTAGAAGAAGACAACTGTCCTTTAGATCCAAAGCCTACACAGCACACTGTAGTCACAGTATTGATGGTAAGTAAGTTAGTGTAGGCTGGCAGGAGAGCAGAAGGATTTTACAAGAGAAAAGTGGGTTCTGTTAGGATCAACAGAGAAGACTAAGTTCATGGGGAAAGAGAGATCCTTTTAAACTAATATCCTTGACTAAAACACATGGTCTGAGCATGTACCACGCAGACTGGCTGGGAGATTTTAAGGAGGAAAATAGAACAAGAATGAAAATTATGGAGTATGCAGGAGGTTACACCATTTATATGCATGGGATACAAGGTATTTTCTAGAATGATTAATTTTGTTGTAGGTGGGCAGTTGTGGCATAAACTGTTTAATGAAAGCTGGAACAGCAATGAAGAATAATTAAAAGTTACTCGATGCAGGAATGACTTCTGGATGTCTTTGCAGTAAAGTGATGGATTTATCTGATCACATAGGAACGGGCGGTTTTGATTGCTTTTCTATTGACGGAGCTATATTACAGCTGTGTTGAGGGAGAAGTTAGGTTGTAGAAATTGATGGCTGTGAAAATAAATTTTATTTGAGAAAAAAAATTGATTCCTTCTCAGTAAAGACAGGCCTAAGCGTTATAATCTATTGTTATCTAGGACATTAGCCAGTTTTGTGTTAATTTGAAATCTCAGCTCAGTGGTTTTTTTTTTAATTTTATACACATAATACACATATATGTATACACTTATATAATATATTACACAATCTTTATTTCTTGTATTATTTTATTAGCTTATCAATTCTTTCACATTGATGCATTTTTTAATATTTAAACAAGAGTCATGTTTTATCTTTTTTTTGTTTGGGATTTTTGTTTTTGTTTGTCAAGATGGGGTTTCATTGTTTAGAAGTCTTGGATGTCTTAGAAGTCATTCTGTAGACTAGGCTGGCTTCAAACTCGCAGGATATACCTGCCTCCACCCCCACTCCAACCCCCAAGTGCTGAGACTAAAGGCATGTGCCACCACCACCTGACATTGTTTTGTCTTTTTGTAAACCTTTAAACTAGCTGTCTGGATTACCTGGGATGTAAATCTGAAGAGCAGATAGAAGGCAAGATGTCATAGGGGATAACATTCCCTGGTACTTTTGGTCAAAGGCAGCAGTCTCAGACTTGGCTAATCCTTTAAGACATTTTGAAAACAAAACCAAGACAGGGCTTCTTGCTTTATTGACAGGGGAATTAACAGAAATCAAAGAAGAGTCAGAGATGAAGTAGCAGGTCTTAAGTCATGTGAGTGAAGCTAATGCTTCTCACTTTGGCCTTCCTAGAAGGCATGGTCTGATATCTGTCACTTCCCATGTTCATCCTCAGCCCTACTCCCTGTGGTCCTGGTAACTCAGTCTTTGGCATCCCAAACATCTTTAATGAAAACTACAGAAGTGAGGAAGATATGTATGCCCTTCTGAGCCATGGGATGGAATCCTCTCTGTCCTGCTCAAGATGTGTATCATTTCTAACTAGCATGTCTATGATGTGTAGGTCTCCCAGTCATTGTAAGTTAGCTGTCACTTAGATTATCCTGCAGTCTGTCATAGCACTACAATTGTGCGTTGAAATAAGCATCGATTTACTTAATAATGAGTGAAGAAATGATAGGTAACAATTCCAGTCTTCCACAGAGAAAGTCACAAAGTGTTTATTTAAGTAAAAATGAGAAAGACATTCTTGACAATTAGGAAAAGGAAAAAAAAATAGATACCAACTCCCAAAGATGCAAAGGTCCATAGAATCAATCTCTCTCTGAACTTGTAAATGTGGCAGATAAATCTGGGCTCCTTTTGCTCTTGCACCTCAAACCACAGGCGTCCAGAAACAGTTGCAATGTGCTTAGTGTTTGGTTCACTTCAGCTTCAGCGCAGGTGTTGTCGCACCTCAGTCATGACAAGAAGGTTGAGAACAAAGTGATAAGAGAATCTTCAACCAGAATAAGTCATTTATTACAGGATTAACATTGTTCTATGTTTTTTTTTCAGTTTTTGATAATCTCTTTTTGTGCCTAGGGATTCAATTAAACTCTACCATGTACATGTATGAGGAAGAAAAAATGTAGTGTATATATTAGAATTTACACTTCTAGGGTTTTGTTATCTGACTTTTAGAGTCATAACTTGTTTCCCAGCAAACCAGGTTCACCTAATTAGGCTCATCCCTGATAAGCTAATTAAAGTAGACAAATTAATGGTGAAAAATTAAGGAGATTTATTCAACACATACACATTGGGAAAGAGGAAAAATGGTAAGATGATGTCTCCAAGTCTTGTTTTCTGGGTCCTGACATAAGGCTTAGGTTTAAATAGAGGGCTAGAATTATCAGTATCTACAGTCCAGAGCCAAGGTGAGGTCCCATCCACCCACTGCCCCACCATTGTCTCTTCCTTAAGGTGATCTAACAAGTTGTAAAACTTTTGGGGATTATGGAAGGTTTTCTCTCTGGTTTAGGCATTTTTTTTCTCCCAGCATGAGATTTGTGGAGGAACTGGAATTTCTAGGGGTCCACTGTTTCAGTAGTCTGATAATCAAAGTGAGAGACACCTGTGTCTGCTCAGACTCTCCATCTGTGCCAGACTGATTACACTTTCAGGCATCCCTTGGGTGGAAGAACTTGTGTTCAGTGGATCCGGATGCTGGCTGTACTTGACATGGTCCCCAAAAGGAGTACCCTGTTTGTCATATTGTGCTGGAAAAGTGCCTAGTCCAAATCTTAACAGTTTTCTAATATAATTTACAAATATGGAGACAGCTATTGATCGAAAAGATGCCAAAAGACCAACTTCAGATAAAACCAAACTGACAAAAATCCTCAATATTAAAAAAATAAATTCTCAGGTTACCTTTTGTCAAAAAATAAATTTTTAAACTCTCGAATTATTTTTAATTCTATTATTGGAACAGAAAGAATATAAGTAACCTAAAAAAAGAATATAAGGAACCTAAATATTGCTTAAAATGTAATGATCACAATTTAATATAGTATTATTTATTCATGGAAAATTATTCATATAAAATTGGTATATTAGCAAATAATCGTTTTTGTCTTTTTTGTGTAGCAGATTGACCTCACCTAACTGAAATACGCAAAAGTTGAGATCTGCTGTGAGAACAGAAGAAAGCCAGGTATCGATATTTGTAAATTCCCTCCACATAAATCTTTTTAGCAGCTGAACTTTGCACTTATTTTAAAAATTGAATAGATGCTGACTCATAATAATTTATGTAACAATTTACTATCTCTTGCCTAACACCATATTTATCATTCTAGAGGAAAGAATGGTTTGGATACTTTTGTAGTAGGGGCATTTTTCAGGAAATTTTGCTTTTCTAGACATCTGAGTCACAAGAAAGAACACATGGCTGGCAGTTTATATTCCAATTATTCATAAAGGAACACCTTTACACGTTATGGCCCATATCAACAGAAATAACTTGTATATGACACAGCAGCTTTTTCCCATTCTTGCCCAAGCTCAGCTATTTTAGTAAATATGTTAATAGTGTTGTGTATGAACCAGGCATTTTTCAAGCATTTTATTTGCATCAAGATATTTAGTGAAAACACATTATGAAGGCTAAGTTATTTCATCTGTCTTCATCAGGCCCCTCATTTTCTTAAGCTGCTGATGCTCACCCATGCAGGAACTTCAGCCAGCATCTCCATTTGTTGACTGAACACTCCCCCTGCTTTTGGTGTACTGCAAAGGTTACCCAATGTTCATATCCACCCCACCCTTAGTTCTTCTCTTGGTAATGATAATTAAGAAGCTCACTGTGAGCAGTGACCTTTCACCTTCACTGTCTCATATAAAGTTTTCAGGGACTCTGTGGTAAATCCTTGTGATTATGTTTTCTACAAAAGGAATGAACATAAGGCTCAGAACATTGAAACATTAAGGAATAACCCAATGTGTAACATGGCCTATCTTCCATGTTACTAACTTCTACATGACTTACAAGTGATACCAATATACTTTTGGTTCAGTTTCTAAGATTAAGACCATAACTATAATGGAGAAAGGAAAACAAACAAAGTGATACAAAATGTCAATTTAAAAATATGAGGCCGGGCGTGGTGGCGCACGTCTTTAATCCCAGCACTTGGGAGGCAGAGGCAGGCGATTTCTGAGTTCGAGGCCAGCCTGGTCTACAGAGTGAGTTCCAGGACAGCCAGGACTACACAGAGAAACCCTGTCTCGAAAAACCAAAAAAAAAAAAAAAAAAAAATATGGATTAAAGAGAAATAAAATCGATATATAACTTTATCACATGTTTGAATGTCTACAAGTTCTAAGCTGTGATTTTTTTCTCATCCATTCATACAACACTGTAGTTAGATGGATAGTTTGCCACAAATCTTGTTTGTGCCAGGTTATCCATAGGGAAGCAGATTTCCTATTGTTCAATATATTATTGAAGGCATAGGATAGACTGAAAACATACCTTTGTTTAATTCATATGTTAATCTATTTCTATTGTATATTTGATCTACTTCTGGGTAGGAGAACTAGAGACTATTCCTACAAGCTTTGGAATTAATAGTGAGCCCAGGTCATCTCTGTGTTACTACTTTATTTCAGGACAAGGGAAAGGCAGTGAGGATGTGCACTTTGGTCTCTATATTAGTTCCCATCCCATCTCCAGCAGGAGCAAGCTTTTCTGCTGATAGCTGAGTAAGATACTGAGCTATGGGCATAGCAGAATGTCATTTGGAGTAGAACAAGAGTATTTAGTTTTTCCTAGGTCCCTGGTCTATCTAATCTCAGGTTCTTGGCCACTGAGCAGTGTTCGGCATAGACTCCATTTCACAGAGTGAGCCTCAAATACAATCAGACAGTGACTGAATACTCCCACAATTTTGTGTCACTACTGTACCAGTATATGATGCAGAGAGGTCACCTTTGTCGATTAAAGGGTTTATGGCTAGCGTTTGAAGTTTACCTTTCTCCTTCAAAATATCTTTCAGGACTAACTAGCTCAGTAGGAGCAAAGGCTTTAGTTAGGCACCAGCTCAGTTTCTCAATGTTCAATCGGATATACAGGCATACTCCTTTCTAAAGAGATAATCCATTGGTTCATAGATCATTATCCTCACATCCTATTCACCACATGGCTGTCCTCAGATGAAAGGGAGTCTGGGAATTATAGTTTCTGAGTGAGGCCATGGGAGTGGTGTTGGGATTGTATGATTAGAATGAAGGAGGAAGAAATGGGTATTGGTAATAATTAGTAATCTTTGCCAGTGTCTAGAACTCTTAGGGCATAAATGTGTATAAGAATATTTTGGCATAATATGAGGGATAGAGATGTTTAGCATCCAAAAAAGCTCAACTTATTTACCCACTTATTTGTGAAGTTAGATATGGATATGATTGCTAGTCAGGGATGCAAATCTCATCTGAGAAATGGGTTCAGCAAGATTAGGATGTTTGTTTATACTCACATGTATTCATACAGATATGCTTCATAATGTCAATTGGCAAAAGCATTTTGTCAATGGGTAAAATATTTCCCTCAATATAAAGACATCATGGACTCATCAGGTTTTTAGAGTAAAAATGGATTTGCTCATGGTTTTGTGAAGGAATAAGCATCAGAGAGCAAGAATCTACCACAACTCTTTCAAATCCATGTATGAAGAGTAAGTGAAATTTTTGGAAACTAGCTCCAAAATAAGAAAAGTCAAGGAATTTGACAGAGAGCAAGGGGGTGATACAGGAGGGTTCTGAAGGAGGAAAGGTAATGTGGAAGTAATGAAATAGTATTAAAATGTGAAAAAGTAACCCTACTAACCCTGAGCTCAAACTGTTAGTTATTTTGGATCTAAGATGGTCTTTTGGTGAGTAGTCTCTATCAAAGAGAACCCGAGTGGTTTAAAAATAAGGGAAAAATGGAGCAGATGAGACTAACAGGGTGGGATCGGTCTTATGCCAAATATTCTTTACCAAAAGAATGATAGAATTAGATCTCAGGCAGAATAATGAGCATTCAAGCCAGTGAATCCTCGTGCTGAGACTATAGCTCAGAACTCTTGATGAGGCACTTCTCATCAGTTCTTTGCTTAGAGCAGGATCTGTGCTTCATTGAACCTAACATAGCACAACTTTGTTCCTCAATGTTCATTTATACAGAAATGATCTCACTCTCCCTTCCTCCTTCCCTCCCTTCCTCTCTCTCTCTCTCTCTCTCTCTCTCTCTCTCTCTCTCTCTCTCTCTCTCTCTCTCTCTCTCTCTCTCTCTCTGTCTCTGTCTCTGTCTCTCTCTGTCTCTCTGTCTCTCTGTCTCTCTGTCTCTCTCTCTCTCTCTCTCTCTCTCTCTCTGTGTGTGTGTGTGTGTGTGTGTGCATGTGTGGAGATGAAAGCATTTAGGAGATTCTTGCCTTCTACTATGTGAATTCTAGGTATCAAATTTAGGTTGCCAGGCAAGAACCTCAACCTGCAGATTTTACTGGACAAGCCTTATCTATAGTAAAGATAAAATATCACCTCAATCAAAATCCTTATGACATCAGTTTTTATCAATAGAAGCTTGATACTTCAGTGCCTTAATAAGGTTCAGGGTATACAACCAATGTAATGATTATTTGCCTATAGCCCTGACCACAGCACTGTAATCACAAACACAGCTTAAAGAACTGTCTATCTAGCTCTAGGAATTAGCAGGAATTTGCATTGTAAACAACAATAAAAGAGCTGTCACTCAATAGAGGTCAGAATTCTCCTACCAGTATCCTTCTGAGGTATGCACTTGAAAGTAGACTGTAATTAATGAGTGAGTTGCTGAAGAGTAGTAAATGGGAAATCTTAGTAAGCCTTAGTACTAAGAATTGGATTGTGGGAAATAGGATGTATCATGTTCAAGATCTCTAACCTATCACTTGCCTCTATGTCATCTCTAAGAGGGAATATACCCGAGTTCCTTTAGCTGATAGATTATTTAATTCTTCTATTCCTTGTGACTTATTTTGACTAACTGTCGCAAGTTTAATTTTACTATATTATTACATTGTATGAAATATAGATAAATCTTTATTTTAGATCATGAGCAACCATAACTAGCATGAAGTCTTTGAAACATTATTTGAGTTCAAAATTAGACAGAATATGTCTGCCTTCCAAGTTAATTGACAGTACTCTACAACACAGAATTGTACAGATTATATGCTTCTCTAGCTTGTCACAGTATGAAAGGAATATTGTACAGATGAAGAAAAGATAGGAATGAAGAAGATTATAACCCTTGGGAGAAACACTCCTAAAAAGTTTACACATTTTTGTTTCAAGATTGTCTTGAGAAGAGTCAAGTACAATATCACAGGACTCTAGACTCTCTGATCTCAATACTAACTATAGAGATTCTTTGACTCACTAAGTTTCTCTTCTCTCTATGACCAGTGAGAAGCAGGGCAGTCAAGGCAACTGTGAGATGTGAGGACACAGTGTCTCAAGACTGCAAAATGGGCAGTCTGACACTGCTTTTGTATGAGTTTTTTTTTTTTCCTTTGTGGGTGAGAAGATTTGTAAGATTACAGTATCCCCAAGATCCAATCTCATACATTCCAAATAAACAGAGTTAGAGAACATAGTTTATCAGGATGTCTTCTCTACCATAATTGTCTCATTATACAAAACTTTGTACACCTTAAAAATATTCTCAACCATATTGCCTTTACTAACGTTTTCCCTTTTAGCATGACCCAGTTCTTTCTTTAAAGAGAATTCTTCACTTATCTTTTCTCAGATCAATACTTTATTAAATAAAAACCACTTTCTTTTATCTTCCTAATAATGAACCACTCTAAAAAAACTGTAGTTGATAAGAGGTCTTTAAGAATAATTTGCATAGTTTACCATAAAAGTTCATTTTGAACACACACACACACACACACACACACACACACACACCAGCCTTAAGGTATTTTAGATAGTGATGTAATTGTTCACATTGCATGTCTTCTTGATAACATAACCTTACAATTAAAAACACATTTCCCAATAGTGATAGTAGTGGAATAGAATAATTTTGTGATAAGGCAGAGTGACATTTTTTTTTTTTGGTTCAATTCTATTTGTCAGAGTGTTGAGATTATAAACCTCATTTACTCAAAAAATAAAAAATATGAGTTATTCCATGTTCTATTAAGACAGTTCATGAGTAAAGATGCTTGTATAGAACTGTGATCTTTGTAAGAAATTGCTCTGAGTCATCTCAGAATCATTTGCTCTTTTTGTTGGTGGTTCTCAGCAGTCATTGCAAAATATGCTTGGAAGGTAAGACCATGAAATAGAGGCAGGCTGGCAGGATCAGGCTGGCATCTACTTAGGATTTTTGATGGTTTTCCATCATTTTCCATTGCCCTGAGGTGTAAAAACAAGACTAAGCTCTTTCCTGGAGTTGCTTAGCTATGGTGCAAGAAGAGTACACGGCTACAATTCTTTCTGACCTAGAAGACGTTCCTGAACCTCAAGAGGAGAAAGAACTTGTAATGAATGCAGGGGAATTCTGCTATGCCTTGCTGCCTGTTTCAGTAAACCCACTCTCTGGTGTGTGTGTGTGTGTGTGTGTGTGTGTGTGTGTGTGTGTGTGTGTGCGTGTGTGAGGTTTCTGACTCATGAGACTCAGGCAGTTGGTGAGCCCACTTCACACTTTTAATGCTGTGATAAAATGGTTTGTTAAGAAGTTAATTTCTCATTGCAACAAGAATGTGTGAATGCAAAAATGAGAGAACTTGATGAAGGCATTCATTCATACTTAGTATTACACTATCTCTCATGAAACATCATAAAAGATCATGGAACAAAAATTAATATGTTTGGATGAAAATCATCTTACAGATTTAGAAGCATTTCTCTGTAGAGTAAATTTTTTTCATCAAAATGAATTATCTGGTAGAAAACACTACCAGACACTATCTTATCTTGTCTAAAAAATCCAAATAAGAGGGCAACTCAGTATCAATTTGTGTTGTTTCAAACTGTATTTTAGAAAGGAGAGAACTCAACCGCTATTCCAGAGAGGAGCTTTATAAATAACCTTAACACTTTGTACACAGAGTTCTATGTTTTCTCACTTTTATTTATGGCCTTTGGAAGTCACTTGAGTTCCTGCTAAAAGGCTTCCATTTTTATTACTGTAGTTTAATCACTTACAATGCAATGATTCATAATATTTTTATAACATCCACTACCCATCTTTTTGTAGTCAGCTTGTAAAACTGTGGCAAATTGAAAGCCTTGCAGAATTTGATAAATCCATTCTTCCTCATAAAGTGTCTGTCTGCCACGTCTAAGTGATATCAATTGTATGTTCTCAGTTTAAGAAGATAGCATGGTTATCTCACCATCTCATATATTTAATCTGAGAAGCTCAAACCAGAATGACTATTTTAAGATAAACATACACATGCATATAATTTTTATTTTATATATATATGCATATACATATATATTCTCCTCTCTTTTTGTCTTTCTCTTATAGGTCCTTTGCATATATATATATATATATATATATATATATATATATATATATATACCTTATGTATCCCACATACTGAATTCAAATGTTCAGTTTGGTGGCAAGCACCTTCTCTGAATCCATTCAGAAGCTCTAACTATGAACTTTTATAAAAGGATATATGAAGATAAATGATAGTTAGTTGACATTATGGGTACCCTATTGTTAGATTCAGCAAAATATTGGATTATAATGTAATAATAAGTATAAGGTAGGAAGATAAGAATGGAAGAATAGACCACAAAGAGGAACATGTGTTCCCAGGAAGGAGCTGAGCCATGGAGTAAAGCAGTGAACACATAAATGGTGGTATTTTTTCATTGTCTTTGCTAACTTCAGTGCCTAGTGATATATCTTGTACTAATGTAACTTAAATAGAATGCCAATTTAGTAAGATCCTGGTTTACAGATTTTTCATGATTATAATAATTTTGCTAATATCCAACTCAAGTTTGCGTTTACCTTTCTGGAGGTATCCTTTATATGTCATAGACAGTAATTATTGAAAGATATGCAGTCCTAAGTTAGAGTTCTTCATGTTTTGTCTGCCAATTATTGGGATTTAAGTAGCTATTGTGAAGATTGACACTATGAAGAGACATGTTACAGTGGTAGAATGGATTGGTCAGGGACCTTATCCACATGCAAATTTTCCTGGCCATAGCCAGCCTGGCAGGTATGTAAACAGAGATTCAGTGCTTGCCAACATCTCCACTCACAGTTGTTTGGGGATTAAACAAAATAAAAGGTCAAAATTTGGTGGAAGAAATGTTTCAAAACATTATTCCTGAAAATCATTTAATCAAATTATTGGCTATCCATAGAGTTCTGCCTGAAAGCAATAGGGTACAGATCTCATCTTGGAACTTAGAGGACTTTTTCCATAGGTACAGCAACAGAATGTTCTTGGCTGGGCAGTGTCAGCCTTCATTTAATAGTCTTGTATACCACCACCTACGTAAGTCTCCTTGACGTTTCTGCAGTCCATAGTGAGCAGAAGTCACATTCTGCTCCTACAGAGAACACCCTCTCCAGTTCTCTAAATACTTTATCTAATTTATCCTAACAAAGACACAGCCTCAAGCTTTGTCTCCTCTATGAGGCCTTTTCAGAACACTTCTATCTTCAGGAAATTATGTATTGCCCAGGATTCTGTCTTATATAAAGGGTAGGTCATTACTAAACTATCCTCAATTGTTTTCTTTTTCCCCCCAGTATTCAACTTTATTTTCCCAAGGACCTTATAAGGGCTGTGTTCTATGGCTTCCACCCCTAATATTTTTAACATTAAATTAACTATGTAGTAAGACATACTTAGTCTTTGCTTACTGGGTTTAAATATTCCAAGTGATCTACTGACTTCAGGTCTGATTCTTCAAACTTTAATGTAATTATACATCTGTGGATGTGTAGGCTTTCCTAGTGAAAACTGTGTTGACAGGTATACAGCTATGATATTTCCATATGCTTCAGTAAATGGTCAGAGATTCTGACTCAAATATTCAGCTCTGTATGGTTAGTAAAGTAAAATAATTCCTGTATAAATTATTTGAAATGAAGATTAATCCAAAATCTCAGGCCTTGGTAATGAAGTCCAGCATAAACAAGATTTTCTATACCCCCGATTGGGTGGCAGTATATTCCCAAGCATGTTTTATCACTGGAATGGTTTGTGAGAAAACACACATGCAATTGTTTTTCTCATCTAATGACATGGAATGAAATGCATGGGTGAGGTGGTGGAGAGAGCCAGAAGTGGCTGTTAGTCAGAGTCTCAGACGGTCATGTAGACACTAGGACAGATCCATAAAGAGTAGGAAAAACATGTAAGGTGAAATGGCCAAGGGAAAAATGAAGGAAAAGAAGACAGACAGAAGCTGGGATAACAGGGGATCATAATGCCAATCTCTCCTATCGAACAAGAGAGGTAGGAAAGAATGAAGGACCACCAAGAGCCATCTAGGAAAAGCTAAAAGCTAGCAAGTGATCCTCCTGAGTTGGTTCCGCCATGAACTAAAATAGATTTGCTTCTTTAGGCAAAACCAAGAGTATTATATTTGAGGAAAGATTGCTGCTATTAATGTTTTTGCTGTTTTTGTTAAATATATAACAACCACTAGGTATTGACCACCCTTTTGAACAAATTTTTGTAGACCTATGAAGATGTACTCTCTTGTATTAATGCTATATTCACAAATGGATAATAATTCAATAGAATCCCTGACTTGATTCAAATAATTATAGGAAGAAAATCTTGAGAGTTTAGTTGCTTTGCTAGAAAGATATAATAATGTTACAGTAAGTAAATGCTGAATAATAAGAAACACAATGAACTATCATAATTATACTAAAAAGAGAAATAGACTTGGGACAACTTTGTGTTCAAGGAAACACATTTAACTCCAAGGAAAAAGTCACAGTAGTATTATACTACTATAATAAAGCAAGGCTATGAAAAACTGTTGCTTTGAACTTATAATGAGCATATTACCATGAAATATTGCTTTGAACTTAATATCAAAATCCTTCTGTAGCTCCATCTTATGTAACATTTTATCTCTAAGGTAATGTTTTAAAGACTATTCTAAGGAAGTATAAAAAGACCAGCGAAAAGAAATAAAATTTTTATTTGAATGTTTGGCTTGATAAACTCTGTCCCATCCATCCATCCAAATATATATGTACATGTATAGGTATATGTACATGCATGAATATCTGTGGAGTTGATTGTGACAGACAGCTAGGCCCGGCCACAGTATGGGTATAGGAGTGTTTGAATGTATATGTATCTATGCATATTTACCTGTATAGAGCATCTTAATTCTCTTCCTTTCCTTCCTTTCTGGTTCACAAAGAGTTAACTGGTATATCCAGAAAGGTTTCTGGATGATTCATCAAAGAAATAAATCTTTTTACTTAGCTCCCTGCTGTTTTACTATGAGGTGTAGAGACTGCAGTTTCTGGCCTCAGAGGCACTCAGGCAGGTCAGCTATCACTGCAAAGTAACTTAGACTTAAGACAGGTAAATGTTTTATTATAGGAAAGACAACCATTGATCTCTTGAAAGAGCAAGTCTTGCCTCCACAGAAGCTCTTCCCCCTTGGCTATCGTCAAAAGAGAACCCAAAAGAAGAACAGCCAGGGCTGGCCCCTGGCAAAGGAGAGAAAGTTGGATAGAAGACTCTTAGACTATAATATAGTTATGCAAAGTTCTCAAATCAAATCACTATCAAAGAAGTGTCCTGCTTGGAAACAGTGGAGTTTCTTTTGTGTCAGTGTGCTTGATCATTCACTGAGATTATCTGGGAAGGCATATGGGTTCAATATCAGCAATGGACTCAGTGCCCTTGTGAAGGGGACCGGCCCGGACGGTCTCTCTTCCTCCGTGGGTAAATATACCAACTGGGTTAATTGGGTCCTGGGAAGGCAAGCCGTTAATAAGGAAAGACACAGACTCCAGGTAGAAGTGATAAGAGAGAGCTTTACTGAAATTCACTCAGTATTTATAGTTATGCTAGGAACCAGACCCAGAGGAATTGGAAACTTGCTCATCTTAACATAAACAGGAGAAAATCCATTAACACCAGACCAGAAGGAGATCTTGAAAGGAAGATCCAGTAAACTTTTAACATAAGCATGAGACCTGCTAAGTCTTTCATCTAAGGAGCAGCAGTCAGGACTCCTCCACACAGCAGGTGCTCAACTCCAGCTTGCAGCCTGTCCGGGCTGCTTTACAGAACCAAGTCACTCCCAAGCAACAGGGGTGGGGTGGGGTGGGAAGGAGTCCTCACCCTTGTCTATAAGGTGTTCTGTAATGTTGGTCAGAATGATTCATTCTCAAGGTAGCCCCAAAGATGATCCAAGTGTAGCGTCATTACGAAAAATTCTGTATACACCCAAACACAGGGATATCGAAAGGGATCAATATCTGTGGATAGAGGACAATACCAGGGTTGCTATATACAAAGCCCATACAGGAAGTGAGTTCATTTAAGAAGGCTATGAGGTCAAGAAAGGGCCAATTGGAAAAGGTAGAAATTTCTGATTGGTTCTCCATGAGGTTATGCCAGGTCTGGTACGGTTCTGGAAGGGACAGTGTGACATAGTCCTGACTCTGGAACAGAGCTAGCAGGATGTGGATCTCCTTCAGTGCTGATGAGTGCTGTAGGCATAAATCTTGTTTTCATAATAATGTACATATTTTACTTCAGTTTAATCATTTACCCTAGGTTTCCTTTTGATCACTCCATTTTATGTCCTTGGCCCCATTGACTCTTAAAAATAAAACTGAAATACAGAGCACATTGGAGGCAATGAAGTAGACAGCAAATACATTTTTTTAACATAGGAGGTCCTATGCTGTTCAATGGTACAGCTCTTGTGGTTGCCAAGTCTAGACATAGACTTGTGAAGGATTTTCTTGGCCAGATTATTTGAAGTGGGAAGACCTACCTTAAATGTGGGTAGCACGATCCAGTGATAGCATAGCTAAAGGGAGGTAAAAAAAATAGAAGCTTGAATTTTGCCTGCTTGCCTTCACTCTCACCAAGTTTGTCTACTTGGTTTCTACATCTGCTGATGCTGATTCCAGGTTCTCTGGGGTCTAAAATAGATTGATAATAATCAGTTCTCCAGAAATCCTTCAGGCCATTTGTGCCTGATTGGGATTGATATGCCATCAATATTTAAAGACTGAGCAAATTCTGGAATTTTGGCTTCCCTATTGTGAGCTAGTCATTGTTGGATCATTCAGACCACATTCATCAAGATAACCTAACACAATCATTTTAAATGCATTTATTTTATCAGCCTGTTCCTCTAGAGAATGTGGCTAACACAACTGTTTAGCAAATTGTTGTTCACTCTTTAAGCTTCTATTTTTCCTGCTTGCTTCAGTGAGCTACATGATGAGTTGATGCTGGACTCCTGTTTGTCTCTGAACCACACTACTCCACTGTAGTGTACACTCCCACATCAGGAATTACTCCTTTCAAATTTGCTGCTGTGTGTAGCACCCAACATGAGCTCTTCTTACAATATAGTTAGTGAGTGTTTACTGAACAGTATATGAAATCATTGTCTATAGGCCGTACCCTACCTACAGCAAACTGGAGAAACAATGAGATGTATTGTTATAACAGGCATTTGTGTGGTACAGCTGATATTATTTTCTCTTATTTGATTCATATTCTGTAAATTCTTTTATTCAATCCCCTTCCTGGAGTTCTAGATTCACACAACACCTGTTAGATGAATATATTCATATCTTCTCAGAGAGCCAAGGATGGCAGAAAGCATATAATGGTTATTGATTTTCCTTAAAAATGGCATTTATAAACAGGCATTCTTCATGTTGTTCACTTTATAAGCAATGCAGGAATACTGAGTTGAAATAAGGAAATTGAGTGAATTCTAAAATCATAATCTAATATTTTTAAATCGATACAATTCACTCCTGTGTAGTCTTGATGATACATATATGTGTCTGCATATTTCTTGGAGCTTGCAAATCAAGAAATATAGCACTTTTGTGATGTTCAGTATGGATGCGGCTTGAATGATTTGACCTGTGCCTACACTGTCGTTTTCATCATTTTTAGCATGTGGCAGTTTTCTGTTACAGCATCAGTAATAGGACTGAGCTCAGTGTGTGGGATTGCCTAATGGGGACACTTCATGCTGTCATCTGCCCTCCATCCTCTCTTCAGTCGTCTCCCTCCTCTTCCTCTCTCTCTTCTGAATATTTTCTCATATGCCAGCCTGCTTCTGGGTAGAGTCCTCTTGTGGGTATCCCTCTGATATGTGTCCTTTGTGGATAGAGCTGCTGTTCTGCATCCTTCTCTCTGCTCTCCTGGGCCCTGTTCTCTACAAGGCTGTCCTCAACCAGCTGTCAAGTTAGGAGACAGTAATGAATCATTAGCTGAAGAGTCAGTAGCTGATATGGTATAGTGTGCCAGCTCTCACAGTAGAATTTATACTCTCTTTTAGAAATCATCACTTGAAAATTGAAAAAAACCTAAAGATAACATTTGCAGTCTAAGACACAAGAGAGTACGGACTGAAAGGGCATATAGAGTTTCCTGGAAAGGCTTGAGCTGTTCTCTTTAAGACTAATGGATTTTATAATTATATACTAAAAAGATATGAAGTAAAACAAAAATGAGTGAACTTGCTTTAGAGATTTTTTTTCATTTTCCTTTTGCATATATGAGTATTTGCCTGTTTGTCTGCATATCATATGTATGCCTGGAACCAATAAAGGCCAGGAGAGGGTTTTGGATCCTGTATAACTGGAGTTATAAATGACTGTGATCCATCATGCAGGTGCTAGGACCTGAACACCTGTTCTCTGAAAGAGAAGAAAGTGTTCCTATTGTGTAGCTCTGCATAGCCTAGAACTTGTGACATAGGCCAGGCTGGTCATGAAGTCATAAAGATATACTTGCTTCTGAGTTCTGAGTGCTGGGATTCAAGGCATAAACACCATGCTAGGAGCTGAGTGAACATTAAAAGATTGACCCATAAGTCTTCCTTTTTGAGTGACTGGACAATCACAGTAGTATCATGCGGCATACAGATAAAACTTTGATTGGGTTTTGGGCTTCTTGAATCTAATTAACACGAATGCATTAATCCCCAAAGCCCGTTGCCTAATTTTAATTATGATGACAAAGAAATTATCTAGTAAAAATGAATAAAAGCTTATAATTACAAGACATATGTCCAATTTCTAAACTACAAAGATAGAATTGTTTTTTCTCTTATCCTCTGTTTCCTCATTGAAGGAATTGTCTAAAACTAGACAGAATACACTGACCCCCACAGCTCTTATAATCTGCATATAAACAGATTATATATGCTAGTACAAGGAGTAGTAAATTTTTTAATGAGTTCAACACTAGTGAAAAAATGTCTTAACTACCCAAACAAACAAGCAACTGTTGCCTGTGGAAGACAGTCTATGGTACACTCCAATATTTTTATTTTTACTTATGATTATACAATAATATGCTATTTTATATTTGATGTAATATGATATTATATAGTTTATAAACCAAAGGAAGTGGTTTAGGATTATCAGTCCATGGAATTTCCATTTTTAAACATAAAATATACATGATTATTTTATATGTATCAGGATGAAGGCCTGAAGAGAAAATTGCCCATTAAAAGTGTCACTTGTTACTGCAGCAATAATCAATAAAGCATTAAACGTCACATTTTATGGCAATGGATGGAGGATAAACATGAAGACAGCAGTGCACGTTTGTAAATGGTATGCCTTGTAAATGTCAGGGAGGGCTTATTTAACACTAAAAGGCTTTAAGCAGTTGGGAAGAGAGCTTTAAAAATCATCCAAGACAGCTGAAGGTTATATGAGGAAAGGGCAGCTATATATAGCATACAGGCACACAGGTAATGTAAAATATGAATGGAATAGAAAGACCCTTCTAATTGGAGTGTTCATTATATTTGGTATTCTAGAAAGAGCATATATTGAAGGACGCAAGCTTGGCATTATGAATATTTTATTTGGTCTCTTGTTTTATATTCACATAAAACAGGCTTTCTTTTCTAACTATATGTGTGTGTGTCTGGAAAGCTATTTAAAGACTCACAAAGAAATGAGGTTGAATACATGTCATGGGTTGATAGCAACTTTTTTCTAGGGCATTGTCTTTTAAAATTTATAATCTTCAATGTTAACAGCACACGATATTTATTTCTCCATCCAACCAATTTAAACTTAGCTGCATTGTTTGCCATGACTCTCTGAAAACTTGATGATTGACAGGGAAAATTCTTAGAAATTTCCTAAGTCTCTCAATTTTGTAAGTAGAGAAAATTGTTCTGGGCTGGACAATCATGACATTGGGTGAAGGTTAGCTTGTTACTGACAGGAGTCTTAAAGACTCAGATCAATGAAGCAAGGCAAAAGGGCATTGTCAGTTACAAAATCATATATATATGATATATATAGACACATACATATAAGTATATGTAAAATATAAGGTGGTCTAACCATTGTTAAAGCAAAATTCTTTTCCTATGGTCTAATTTCAGTTTCTTCCCAGGCATTTACTTTAAGTTTAAAGTACTGGGAAGCTCTGCAGAAAATTTGAATACTGTGTTCTGAATGTGTTGGAGCAATTAAGAAAAGCAATCATATCATTTTGCATGTTCAATTTAGTGTTCCTAGGTAGAAAACAGCAACAAAATAAGGCATTGTTTATATTTTAAACCGAGATTTCTTACAGTATCCAGAATCCAAAGAAAAGAAACAAATGGGACCATGCACGCTGTTTCCTCTGCCTTTCCTTCTGCACAGCGCTCCAGAAGCTTTGGCTGTCTTGCCAGAGCAGCCGCCCACCTTTCTGTAAGAGTGAATGTTATTATTTCGAGTTTCTTAGTTGCTCCCTGGAAGCTGCCACTCCTCACATGGAACAAGTTTACAGGAGTTGCAATTGATTTTTGTTTTGTTTTGTTTTTTTGCTTTTTGTTTTTATTTTTGAGACTGAGGAATTTTCAGCATTTTTAAAAATTTATTTTTATTCTTTTCAGGTTCTCTAATTGGAGGCATGATGGCAGCAGAACGAAAAGCTCATTTCTGTACAATGTCTAGAAATGAACAATGGCAAAATTACAAAATCTCTAGAGAAATCACAAACAATAATAGGAAAAATATTAGCTATCAGAGATATTGAGAATATGGCATGTGTCCCCCCATAGTGTTTAGACATGGATTTCCTGTTGTTATTAACCAAAGAGGTTTTGTGGTTTAAACTAGCACACATTCATTATCTTGTAGCACAACTATGAAGCTTATGAACCAAAGGCCCAGCCTGTGCAATAAATATACTTACCTGTGCAACAGTGGTTTGACTGTGGTAGGGGTAACTAACTGCCCTCTAATTATATTTTGGAACTGTTGTATTAGTGTCCTCTTAGGGAGGACCTGTGCCTGGTACTATAAGTCATACTAACATCTGAAGTCTATAGCTGTCATAAGCTCAAGCAGGGAACTTATTACTAGTATATAATAGTCTTAGAGTTTTATTGCTGAGAAGAGACACCATGACCACAGCAACTCTTATAAGGGACAACATTTAATTGGGGCTAGCTTACAGTTACAGAGGTTTAGTCCATTATCTTCATGGAGGGAAGCTTGACAGCATGCAGGAGACACGGTGCTGGAGAAGAAGCTGAAAGTACTACGCCTGAATTGGCAGGCAGCAGGAAGTGACACTGTAAGCCACTAGGCATCGTTTTGAGCTATAGAACCGATCCCATAAACTAACATACTTCCTACAAGGCCACACCTACTCCAACAAGGCCATACCGCCTAACGCTCCTCATGGTGCCATTCCCTATGGGCCAAGCATTCAAACATGCGAGTCTATGGGGACGACACCTATCTAAACCACCACAGTAACTGAAGTGACACACTACTAAATTGACTGAAGGAAAGACCATCCAGAGACTGCCCCACCTGGGAATCCATACTATATACAGTCACAAAACCCAGACACTGTTGTGGATGCCAAGAAGTGCTTGCTGACAGGAGTATGATGTACCTGTCTCCTAAGAGGCTCTGCCAGTGCCTGACAAATACAGAGGTGGATTCTCTCAGCTAATCATTGAACTGAGCACAAAGTCCCCAATGGAGGAGCTAAAGGAGCTTGTAGCCCCATAGGAGGAACAACAATACGAACCAACCAGTACTCCTAGAAATCCCAGGGACTAAACCACCAACCAAAGAGTACACATGGAGGGACCCATGGCTCAAGCTGCATATGTAGCAGAGGATGGACTTTTTAGACATCAATGGGAGGAGAGGCCCTTGGTCCTGTGAAGGATCAATGCCCCAGTATAGGAATGCCAGGACAGGGAATTGAGAGGGGGTGGATTGGTGAGCAGAGGGAGGGGAGAGAGCATAGGTTTTTAGAGGGGAAAACAGGAAATGGGATAACATTTGAAATGTAAATAAAGAAAATATCTAATTTCAAAAGAAAAACAAATAAATATAAATGCTGTGGTTATGTATATGCTTATACACATACAAAAATGTGGCTCCTAGACTTCATCAGGGAAGCCTTTCTCTATAATGAACAGCAGTGAAATACAGAAATCCATCGCTGCCCAGACTGAAGAGGAAAGCCACAGTTATGTACCCAGTCCTGAAGAAGCTACTTCCACTAAAATTCTGGGAATATTGGGGGGAGAAAGGAAGTAAGAGCTGGAAGATAGAGTATATAGATGCAAAATGGCATTCTCTAGACATGTTACAAGTGTTACAATTATTACATCATAAGACTCATCTGCACTGATTCCACAGAAGTCTGGTCTTGTCAACAGTTGGTCATAGATGATGTCCTAGTGAGGGTTTCTATTGCTGGGATAAAACACCATGACCAAAAGGAAACTGAGAAAGGAAGAGCTTATTTCAGCTTTCAACTTTTAGGTCACATCCATCACTGAGGGCAAGAATATGGAGGTGGAAACATAAGCAGAAGCCATGGAGGAGCCCTGGTTACTGGCTTGCTCCTCATGACCTAACTCAGCATGATTTATTATACCACCTGGGACCATCTGCCCAGGGGGTAACACTGATACCAATAAGCTGGACCCCTATATATCAATCACTAATTACGAAAATACAGACTTGCCTACTGGCCAATCTTGTGGAGGTATTTTCTCAGTGGAGAATCCCACTTTCCAAATGACTTTAGTGTGTGTCAAGTTGACATACACTATCACGGATAAAGTGGGGTACCAAAGAGCCTACCTTTACTTCTGAACTATCAGCTATGGATAGCCTCTGGGAGAGGAGAAATCACTGTTTAGTTGCATGCTCCCTGCTGAGCCCATCAGGTGTCATTGGATATCATGGTTATACCAAGGTCTCTAGTGGTTTACAGAACAAAAGGAACATGAGAGAGAGATTTTTAGGGAGAAGAGAAGTAGACAAGAGTTGTAGGGAGGTCAGGGATAGAATGGTCTATATTCTCTGTGTACTCAGTGAAATTGTCTACAAATGAATTTAATTAATTTGAAAAGGGCTCTAAATTAGATCTTGCAGCTGCATTCCTTCTGTAAACGACAAAGGCACATCTGTTCTATTGCCTTTTCATTGTTTGCCTTTTAAAAAAAAATGAAGCAGAATTGGGGTTTAACAAAGATATTTCAATAGAGTTTGAAGAATGAGGGTTAAATGGCCAGGGTGCCCAGAAAAAGAGACCATGCCTGAGAGCACAGATGTAGTCTCTTCAAAGAAGTGCTGTAGAAAGCAAGGCATATCCCAGTGTAGGAAGGTTCCTGAAGTAAGAGTCATCTTCACTGAGTTCTTTCTTTGCCTCATTTTTTTTTAAAATTTTTTTCTCTTTTGCTTTGCTTAATAATTGGAGAATTTTGTAGAACATTGTGTTCACTTTCTTTCTGAATTTCTTTCAGATCCACTACCTACCCTACCCACCCAACTTTGTGTCCTCCTTTTAAATCATGGCTGATGTGCCACAAGCTATACTCAGAGAAAGTGGAGTCTTCCACTTGCTGCAGTTGTCATTTGCTAATAGCTCCTTGAGTAGGGGTTGGACTTTGTGTCCACCTCCCTAGTCTCTTATTCTCTGTACCTTGGCCAGTGTAGGTCTTTGTGTTAATATACTGTCTATAGAAATTTCTCTGATGAAAGTTGAGGAATGGATTAATCTATGAATACAATGGAAAGTCGGAAGCACATGTGTACAGAGGTGAAATGTTAAGTTTCCAGGAGTGGGTGCTTTTCTGCCTTCTCTTAAGGTAGGCTTGCTCTTGGTTTTTGTTTGTTTTGTTTTTGGTCTTCTGACCTCAAACTACCTACTACCTACCCTCAAACTGCTACTATCTAGACCAATTTTCCTGATAACAGTGCTGTAGTTAGGGTTATAGATACCAGTCCTCATACCCTGCTTTTTTTAAAAAAAAAAAAAATTTACTAGATATATTCTTTATTTACATTTCAAATGTTATCCCCTTTCCTCATTTCCCCTCCAAAACCCCCCTACCTCACCTCCCTTCCTGCTCACCAACCCACCCACTCCCACTTCCCTGTCCTGGGGAATCAAGTCTTTGCAGGACCAAGGGCCTCTTCTCCCATTTGCCAAGGCCATCCTCTGCTACATATGCAGCTGGAGTCATGGGTCCCTCCATGTGTACTCTTTGGATATACCCTGCTTTTTAATGTGAGGTCAAACCCAGGTTGCCAGGGTATTTCATAGTGGTTTTATCTCCTGAGCCAGCTCTTCGGCAAGTCCTTAAAAACCACACATATTTCTTTGATCATGGGTCCATATTCTCTACATTCTTTGATTAGTCCATGGCATCTTCTCTGCATGGGTTCTTTCTGCTTCCATTTCACAAAGACACCTGTAAGTACAGTGCCCCACCCCAAATATGCCATTCATCTCGTTTCTCATGTTAACTTCTCTCTCTCTCTATGTTTCTCTGTCTCTCTGTCCCTGTCTGTGTCTGTCTCTGTCTCTCTGTCTCCCCATCTCTCTGTCTCTCTCTGTTTCTCTTTCTTTCCACACATGAACACACACACACATGGACATGTTTGGAGATTATTTTGCTTATTCTACATAAGTAGTAGAGTAAGTGTCATATGTCTCTAGTCCTCCTGTGTGTTTGGGTAGCTGACCTTTATTGACTTGATTTGAAACTCCTCTCAACACTTGGGAAAGGAGAGTTGATGTCTAAATGATGGTTTATGCAAGGAATAGGGATGGTACCTTTTAAGATCTTCAAACTCCATTCTAAAGCATTGTTCCTCCATGTATTTAACATTAGTAAAATTGATTCCAAGATAATATGATTTTTTATTTGAATTTCTTTCTCCATTCAACTTCAATATGCTCATTTCATGTACAGGTGTTAGTGAGCTGTGAAATGGTGGGATTATTAGATAATATTTCTGGGAAAAGTAATATACGCTAGAGAAAGGAACGATAAAACACATGATAATAAAGGTATGACCACTTAGTGTGAACATATTCCTACTTAAGGAGTAATGGGATTGCAATTACTGAATTATCTGTAAAGAAAAAGGTCTTCCAGAAGAAAAATGACAGTGAAATCATGACAAGGTGGTGTCTTTGGTCACTCTCCTGACCATCAGCCTCAGGTGAGCATGCAGGAAGTTACGTGGAGTTCATAATTTTTTGGTAATTTTGGTAAATTTTATACATTGACATTTGACAGCAATAAAATTTAAGTTTGGTCAGTTTTCCATGCCCATGGTTCTGCATCCACAGAGTTAATCAACCACAGAAAGAAACCCTATGGGGAAAATTCTCATTTGACTGAGCATGCGTACTGTTCTTCCTAATTAATACAATAGAACCATGATTTAGGTGCAGTCTAGATGGTATCAAGCATTGTTACGAACTCTCATACTCTAGTTGGTTTTTCTATTGTTATGATGTAACATTCCAATTAAAAGTAACCTAGGAGAGGAAAGAGGTTATTTCATTTACACTTCCAAGCTACAATCAATCTTGAGAGAAGTCACACTAGGAACTTGAGCAGGAAATGAAGCAGAGACCATGGAGCAATGCTGATTACTGGGTCATCTCTGGCTTGCCCCCAGCTCACTTTCCGATCCAGCCTAGGAATGCTGCTGCACAGTGGGCTGGGTTCTCCAAAATCAGTTAAAAAGCAAGACAATCCTTCCTATAGACATAGTCAGATACCAATCTGACCTGAGCAATCTGTCAATTGAGACTGCCTCTGATAATTGTAGCGTGTCAAGGGGACAGCTGGTGCTAAGTTGGATACTAGGTATGATTTGCATTATCTGGAAAGATGAACATACTTTATGTGTAAATACCAAGGCATTTTAAATAGGGACTTAGAAACATCCTCAGATTATGATATCCATAAGGATTTTTGTAGCAAACTTCTCTTGGGTACCAGTAGATTACTGCTAAGCAATTTGCTATAATTCCTTCCTGAGATTTGTTTTGCGAATTTTGAGATCAATATATAGACCTATATTGCCTACCATTCATGATCTGGTGCAAATCGTTTAAGAGTTATAATATGTGCCTATAATCCTCTAATTCATATTTTGTGTTTAAACAATCATCTTTGTGTGGGAAAGTTAAAATAAAGTGTTACACAATATCCCAGGCTTGCTCAGAACTTACTACACAAATCAGACTGGCTTTGATTTTGCATAAATCTTTCTGCCTCTATCTTCTAAGTGCTGCAATTACAGATATGCACGACCCTGTCTTGCAACACAATTAATTCTGAATGATTATGTTCTCAGTATACCTTACAAAGATAACTATGTATGTAGCAAAAATTGTCAGGACTTTGCTGGGCTGCTTGATTTCTTCATTTTATAGTATTACTATTTTTTTAAATTTTATTTTATTTTTAATTTATTTTTACACACCATACTCCATTCTTTGCCCCTGATTTCTTCATTTTACTTCCTATAAGAATCAAACTTTCCCACACGCTTTGGATCCAGTCATCTGTCACATCCTTAATGACCATCACTTGAAGTCATCTGTCACATCCTTAATGACCATCACTTGAACTGACAGATTGCCCAGATCAGATTGGCATGTGACCATGTCTCTCTGCTTGATAATTTTCTTTGACAAAAAAATCCTACCCTAAAACCAATTAGTAAAAATAAGTTTAAACGTCAGAAGTTTGCTAGCAGGCTAGTAGGTTGAGGCAAACTTTCTCCACTCTTACAGCCATTTCTGTCTCAGTATTATCTGCATCCTCATTCCTCCGAGCACTTTGACCCAATTTGATCTTTTGTTTTCGCTGTTAGTATGTACTCCAGGCTTTAAGAAAATGTGGTGAATAACATAAAGAACACATGTAAATTTTTCAATCACTTCTTGTCAAATCTCAATATTTTGAAGAAAATGATTGATAATTTTTAAGTAATATAATTTATATTTTAACACATTTTAATTCAAATAGAATTACATTACTTCCCCCGTTCCTTTTCCTCCCTCCTACCCTTTCGAGGTAACCCCTAGAGCTCCTCCGACTCCCCCCTCAAATTGACAACCTATCTTTCTTTTATTCTTATTGGTGTGTGTGTGTGTGTGTGTGTGCTTGTGTGTGTGTGTGCTTGTGTGTGTGTGTGCTTGTGCGTGCGTGTGTGTGTGTGTGTGTGTGTGTGTGTGTGTGTGTGCAAGCAACCGCTCAGTCCTATCCCACTCCTCCCATACAAAAGTTTCCATATTGACCTGAACTTGTATCTATAGCTTGCTATCATATATTGATAAATGTATAGGAATATTTTATAATTCTTAAATCCTTATGAATGATATCATCCTATACCTTGATTTATTTTTTACTTATTATGCTTCACAGACATTTTTTCACTGACACATACATCTCTAGTTTCCACACTTTCCTCTATTTGCAGATTTGTATTGCTTTAGTTTCCAGTAACATATTTACCCATCATCCCTTCTGTTGCTGTTAGACTGTTATCAGTCTTGTTGTGCTGAAGAAACATGCTGCAATAATTACTCCTGTAATCTTTCCAAGGCATTTCTAACATGAGTACAATTGTTCGGGTAAGAGCCAATGTGTATAGTCAAATTTCCTAATTAATTTCAATTTACAGACATTATAACATGAGGTAGTTTTCAGAAGTGAGGATACTGTTTGTTGCTTCCATTGAGTTTACAGAATGTTACTATGTTTCCTATAGTGCTTTTAGTTTTAATGTGTGAAATCCTCTCCATCCTGACTCCACCTTGAGAGCTCACCACTGCCGTGTAGAATGCATCAGATTCCCAACACTGTTCTCACCCCTAAACATTTTACTTACTTACTTTTTTATTTTAGTTTCTGAATTCACTTTTGTTTTTTAAAATTTATTCACAATAGTAAGAAATACTTTTTCTAGCTCTTGCTCTTGCCCTTTTATATCAGTAGAGAAATGAGCTAGACCCTAAAAAATAGTAGCTGGTTTAGTGCTCTGAGTTGAAGAATCTAGAGTCCCATTGATTCAGTCATCACTGACTGAAACTCTATCAGCTCTGATACCACGTTCTTACAGAAATCAGCACAGGGGACATCCTTTGAATCATCAGGAGGGCATCACTGCATAGGACTTGATGGAAGGACAGTGAATGTTGCAACCTTCAGGTGTCCTAGTCATAGGCAACATCAAACTGCTTTTACTTTACCTACATGCGAAGATGACTTTAGTATTCTATTTCTTGCTGATACCTATCGTTAGACACAGAAGGCCAAAAATACCCATATCTGTAATTATCTACTTTTGTTTCTGTTCGAACAATGTCTTGTTGCTTAGGAACTGTGGTGATATTCCATAAATACATGTTCAATCTTTTTGCTCCTGTGGTTATAAAGTTTCATTAAAATATGTGCCCTGTGCTAAATTTGTTGGTTTGGAATAAGTATGAACTGTGTATACCCCATTAAGTATGAATAAAATATTCCACCTCCAATTTGCCTTTCAATTTATTATTCAATACAGCTTGTTTTCTGTATAAAAACAACTGTTTATGTACTATGAAATGTACACAGCTCAAGGTGATTCATCCAGCATCCCATCAGCAGGCGCTCTTCCTAGCTGAGCATTTCTCCCATATGGAGTACAATAAAAATTAGTATTTATTATGCTGACATTGAAAAAAAAATAACGATACTAAATCTTCACAAAAATTAGCTAAGTTAATTCCATAATTGTATGTGGCAGAGAACTGAGGCTCTGAGAGCTTGTCTTCCTCACGTCTATAATTGCTGATGGTCTAGGTTTGAAGCCTATTGAGTCTTGTGATGCCAAAGTTCTCATCATTTCACTATTCCTCAACTGACATTATCTTGCTCCATGTAAACTATGTGTAAACCTACAAATCCATCTACCAGTGCCAAAAATTATCTCTGTAGTTTTTTAATATTGGAAGCATTTAATGTTTAAAACTTCTCTCTTGAAAGTGAGTCACAGTGATTACAAATCTAACAAACTCCAAGAACAAATCCTTTCCATGCTTTCTGTGTAGCCACACTTATCTATGCTGAATGTTGCCTCTTTTTTCTTAAACCCTCTACTACATTGTCCAAGAAAAAGAACATATGAGAATATGAGTATGTAAAGATTAGGTAGTACAGTAGTCATATAAACACTCAGTACTCATGATATAAGCTAAGGATTAGTGTGTGGTGTTTATTGAAGTTAATCTTATGCCTTCTTCCCTTTTGGAATCTGTTATCTGAGCAGGAAATAGCAGCTTTGTGTTCCTGTAGCACATGTCTGTTTCTACACCTAGGGCCTTTGCTGTTCCTGCTCAATGTATCCAGCCCCTGGCAGCTCTCTGGAGTAAAATGGGAATTTCTGATTTCATTGGGGACTCAGTTGTGTTTTGTGATGTTTTTATGAAAACTGTCTTATGAGAGGATGTTTTGCTGAGAGCAAACATACATACAGTGTTTTTCTGGAAGTTGCCTGGTAAAAAGGCATGTGATGTTTTGCTGGAGAGGACAAGTAATGTTTGGAAAGAGTATAAATATAACCCAACACACATGGATAATGCAGTTGCATTTGTTCACCTTGCAACAGTTTGCTGTTTATCTTTCAGCTTGGCTGAGGCCGGTCTTCTCTGACAATGCTCTTGAATTAGTTCGCCTTGCTTTCTTCACTGATCAATCATAACTTCATAGATTTGTGATGGTGTTCCAGGTACTTCTTGCCACTTCTGCAGACTCATGCCGGTTGGCAGAACCTTGTGGTTTCTTCTGGATGGAGCTGCTACTACTGATTCATGTTTGGTATTTTGCTAGTGGACTGGACTGCTATCAATGAAGATGAAAATTTCCCTCAAAGAACTATTCCTAAACAGGTCAAAAACCTCATTTTGTATTAACCTTTCTTTTCCCCTACCTCTGGTGGGTGGTGGGCTAGAAGGGACATTGATGAATTTAAGAACCACAATTAAAATAGGTTTTGAAAACTCTAAGCCTCTCCAGTCTGCTGATTTTGTAACCCTCATTTCCATGGGGAGAAGATACCACTCTGTCAGTTACTGTAGTAGTAGTGGAGGTAGAACTGGGTCCCAGCTGGGACTGCTGTTGGCTGCTGTTTCTGGAGCTTTTACCTAGTCTTGTTTCTTTTTGCTTCAGCTCTTTTTCTTGCTTTTTATACTCCCACTTCTCATTCCTGAGTTCTTTCCAAGTCAGCTCTTATCATCTGCCATATCACCCCCAAAGAAAATCTAATTTGCTGCCTTCATCAACAATGTTGATGTTTCATAAGAACTTGTGACTTAGAAGGTAGATAAAATAGATTTCTTCATTTTGACAATAGCTCTAGACACTTTCCCTCCATTTTGATACAAATGTTAAACTTTTAAACTTGTTTCATGTATTCTTCTAATAGTAATGTCATCCAGACATATTAAGTAAAATGAACTATTTCAAATAGCCTAAGTTCTCAATATTGGAAGGACTGTTATTGTCAAGGAAGGAAAAGGCAGTAACTGAGGTAAAATGATAAGGAAAAATCAAGTGGATTTTATGTGATATTTGATTTGTATTTATAGAATTACTCTGATATTTAGTCTGTCCATCCATCATTCTCTTTCTCTCTCTCTTTCTCTTTCATGTGTGTGTGTGTGTGTGTGTGTGTGTGTGTGTGTGTGTGTGTGTGTGTGTGTGGTGCATGCATACAGACACATGTCTGTGTTTGGGGAAACTGGAGAAGACAGATTTATTCCTTACTTGGTGAGGAATTCTTGGCTGTAATATGTTTGGTAGGCTTCTTGGCCAGCAAGCATGGGGTAACTATATGGCTAACTGTATGGTCTGTGTTTCTCAGAGACACTGTTGGAGGAGGAAATCAGTAAAGTGGTGTTAAATTGCTTTGAGAACTGACATAATGCATTGTCATAAAACTCTGATTTTGTCAGATTCTTCCTTTGTCTTAGATTCTTCTTAGCCAAACAGGATGATGGAAGGGTGGTGAGTTGTGGTCTCTATGGACATAGTTGATGTCTGTTCCTTTGTCCATGAGAAAGTGACCTTCTTTGGAAATAGGGTATTCACATGTGCAATCACATAAGGATTATGTGATTGCACATGCTTAAATTTGATGATCCTCATAAGAGGGAAAACCATGTGAAAACAGAAATATTGATAAAATGCCACCCAGCACACAGGCATGACAGAAAAGATGTAGCTGCAAGCCAAAGGACAGAGGAATGGCAGCCACACCAGAGCCAGGAGAAGTCAGGGATTGGGATTCTGTAGACATTTTGATTCTTCACTGTGTCTTCGGGCTCCATTTGGTGCTTTAAGCCGTAGCCCTGGAAAACTAACTCAGACAGCTGAAGTCAGACATGAGAAAAGGAAAATACTCTTGCTTGTGTGCTCATGTTTCCTTGTTCATTGTTTTCCTAGGGTTGAGAAAGGAATTTCTCCCATGGAGCCAACAAACTGGAGACCGACTATGCAAAGCTTTAGGGCCTGGCAGGGCTCCATCATTATATGATTTTAAAGCAACAAAAGATGAGTGTATTAAAGACCCAAGCCTTCTCAATATTTCTTTCTGTGTGGTTATGATACAGCAAGGAAAGTGGTATTGGTGATAAAATGGACTGTTTGTTCTACAGAGTTCTTGTGGAAAACACTGGTAAGCTCAAGAGCTGTCAGTGCATGCTTCTTCCACAAACTGTCTTTCCTGTTAGATGCCCATGGTTCCATCTATTACGCAGGGAATGGCGATCTCTTTTTACCAGATCCAGGCTTTAAGTGAGATGGAGGCTAGTGTTCCTGGGTGCAACTTAGGAGCCAGTGCTCCAAAGACCCGATATAGTTGTCAGCACTAGGTGGCATCAAAGAGCCTGCACTTGTCCTGGTCTTCTGAGCTTGGCTGATCCTGGCTGAGTTGAATGAGCTCTTCCCCATTTGCTTTTTTTTTTTTTTTTTTTTTTTTGCCTCCACCTCACTGTGAAGCAGATACTTCGTGGTCTGATGCTCTACTTAGCTGTAGATAAGGCTGTCGATTCCCAGAGAATCACAGTTCTCCTGAAGGGTAAGATGGGAGCAGAGATATCTGAGTGCTGTGTTTGAGGGATGGGAAGGAGACGCCTCATGCCTCATCTCCAGCAGACTTTTGGAGAAGGGCTACTCTCCACTTCCCTGACCCTTCTTGCAAAGCCTCGTGAAGATAAAATGTGCTCTTCCTAGGACATGCTTGATAGTAACAGTGCTTAGATTTCACCAGGAGATAGCCAATATGATTGGCTGCGTCTTCAAATTGTGGTCCCTGGAGCCAGTGTTCTGTGTTCCTGGGACTGGGAACTACATTTGAGGTTATTAAGGTATTCCTGTAACTGAGCACTGACCCACATTATCAACGCTGATGTTACTTTTTGTGGAAACAGACATTTCTTCCTAATCATCCCTCCGCATGTGTGGGAGACTACGTCAGCCGGCACTCATCGCTCTGAGGTTGTTCAGCTCACATTATAATTTGTTTTCACGTAATCAACATCAGCATAGGTCACACGCAGACCTTTCTATAAACCTTTGGTTGGGAAATTGTTTTCTGGTTTGTGTAAACTATAATTTAAAGACATTATGTAAGCAAATGGAGTCATGAGACTGAGCTTGAGTTTTAAAAGAATTTTGAAAACGTAGGTCCAAGGAGATATAGGAATTCTGTTTCTTAGCAGTCAAGTGGAGTGCAATAGAACATCTAGACTTCCTGCTTCATGCACAGCTGCTGCATTTCACATGTTAGTCTATTTCAAAATGTAGGCTTACATAAATCTTTTGTTGGCTGCATTAAACAGTCTAGGATCACAGTTTAGTCATTAAGGTTTGTTTTTTTTTTTTAAATGCAGTTCATGTTTTAAAAAGTCACACTCAAGTATATGTTGGTAGATTTTACTTAAAAATTAAGAGTTTTAGAGACATAATATTCTTTTATATTCCATCCTTTCTCAAATAGTAAAAATGTTCTAATAAAAATAAAATATTAGTGTTAGTGGTAGCTGACTGTGGGTTAAAAGTGCCATCTCGTGGTCAAATATGGAAGTTCATGTAACTCATAAATAATAGTGTAAATTTGTCTTTTTTTTACTTCCATATTAGAAAACAGTTGATAGTTGGTGAAATTATCCATCTTCTGGATGCGGATTCACCAAAACTGCATACTATAGGCATACTATGGACTCAGCAGGTGGCATGGGACCATCTGGTTAAGTTCAAAGTAGACATAGAAGACAGGAGGCCAAAGGATTTCCCTGTTGCTCATAAACTCTCTGATATTTTTTTACATAATTAATTAATATATTAAACATATTTAATAATATTAAAACCAAACTCCTGTGCAAATAGTAAACAAAGTAGATGTCTCACTCTGTCTCTTTCTGTCTCTCTGTTTCTGTGTGTTTCTCGGTCTCTTTGTCTATCTGTCTCTGTATGTCTGTCTCTGCCTCTGACTCTTTCTCTCTGTCTTCCTGTTTCTCTGTCTCTCTCTCTGCCTCTCTCTCCCTCTCTCTATCCCCGTGTGTGTGTGTGTGTGTGTGTGTGTGTGTGTGTGTGTGTGTGTGCTTGAATACAGGAAACCAGCTCATCTACCTGTTCCTTCAGAGGCTCCTTCCACATGATCACTTGTATGATAAACACAGGGAGAAAGGAGGCTCTATCAACCTCTCAGGAGAGCTCTTTAACCACTGGCAAAGAGCACTGAATGAACCGATGGCATAATTCCCATCTCACCCATTTTCTCTTGAGCCCACAGTCATTAGATTCTTCCAGGGCTCTTTCAGCAGGTGCCCCCTTTGCTTTCCTTCTCTCTCTTTGAAGACAGGCCATTTCTGTATCCTCCCCCTCTGAGGACAGGGCACTCTGCTGTATGACCTGCAGACATAAAACTGAGAATCACATTCAATTCTAGGGAATGTTTGTGTCAAAGTGATCCCTATTTCCATTTCTCACATTATTGCCCTCTGACAACACCTCAAGGCTGAGAGGGTGCAGTTCCTTAGCATCTGTGTGTCAAACATACCCCAGTGTAGGGGAATGCCAGGGCCAGAAAGTGGGAGAGGGCGGGGTGGCAGACAGGCATGGGGAAGTGGGAGGCAACAGGGGTTTGTTTTTGTTGTTTTTGTTTGTTTCTTTGTTTTT
>NW_022196894.1:82917086-82927187 GCF_008632895.1 Mastomys coucha
AAAAAAAAAAAAAAAGGATGACACTTGGAAGATTTAGGATTCTCCCTCATCTCTCTCTTTCTTTATGAAGGCCCCAGGACTGCTGCTGCGAGCCTCTGTATTTGCAAAGACAGTACTGAGGCCAGTTTAAGATCTGCACTACAAGAAGGTAAAGAAGCACTTTTGACTAAATTTGTTTGCCGGCAATGTTGCTAAACAGGTGTTTGACATAATGGTCCATGTTATAAAGCACAAGAGTGGGAAAATTTCCAAAGTGGGTAGGCTGAGTAGGAAACTGCAGAGAAAATGAACTATGATTTAAAAAAATTACAGTTTTAGGCTGGAATGTTTCTCAGTTTGTAGGGAACTTGCCTAGCATGGATGAGATCTGATTCTGTCTCTAGAACCACATAGACTGGCTGTGGTGGCATGGGCCTGTAATCCCAGCTCATGGGAGCTTCTTACAGAAGAATCACAAGTTTGAAGCCATTGTTAGTTACCTAATGATTTCGAGACTATTCTGGGCCATGTGAGTTTCTGTCTCAAAACAAACAAAAATGCAGTATTTTGTGAGCATTAACCTGTCTCTTAGTTATAAGCACTTTTCAAGGTCACTGTTCTCTCTCTTTTTTAAAATAAGAATCTCAATCACACAAATCAGGCCACTTATGGGCAAACAGAGTACGAAACCGAGGCAAAAGGTTATCGTAAACACAGTCAATGTCACAATGCTGAAATACAGCAGAGGAAGATTGGGATCCAGAATGCTTCTCCCATGACCAGTCATGTGCTTGGACTCAACATTACTCTAGGTTTTGTGATCACAAAGGAAAACCAGAGTTGCTACAAATGTTTGCCAGTTCAGCAAATCTCTGCGGCTGGTATGTGTCAGGTCCCATGATGCTCCCTGAGAACAGAGATGGATAAGTTGGTCCCAGATGTTAATTTTCTCATGAGTGTTTTTCTGACCTTGAACAAAGCTGTGAGACCCCTTCAACTCCATACCCTTCACCTACCACGAAGTCCCAACAAACGGGTGTCTAGACAACACATACCATCCAGATACTGCTTGGTGAGCCATGAGGTCACACCATGGGGCAGCTTAACAGCACACAGCCTGCTGTGTTGGCAACAGCTCGGGCCTGCTAATTGGAACAGGTGCACAGTGCGATGACAGCAGACCACCCACAGAGTTGTGACACAGCCAGTGAAGGCTAGAGGAATAGAAAGAGAGAAATAAGGAAACCTGATCTGCAGGCTGGGCAACCATGGTTGCCAGAGAAGAATGCGTAGGCAGAGACCCACTGAGGATATCTGAGAGGAAAGAGTAGCATTTTTACTTGGGGATGTCCTTATGTTTAGAGCAAGTGGTAGGGCCACAGGAAATGAAGCTTTGGAAATACACAACTACCAGCCTGCCAAAGGAGATCACTTTTACATACACACACACACACACACACACACACACACACACACACACACACGCAGGCACGCACACTCCTATTGATCATAATATAAGTACTAGATCTTTCTAAGAGGTGGAGCAATACTGTTTTGAGGACGCCTCCTTGATATTGGCATTTCAAATGGCTAGATAAGAATTAGGGGTAAATCTAAAAGATCATTTCAATGACTAGTTAAGCAATGCTTAGAAAAGAGGGTAAAAATGTGAAATAAACCCACTTAGACACATTTAGAAATTCCTTAGATGTCCTTAGACCTTAGAGCTATAGACAACGCTGATCTAAGCAGTTTCTGTATTGTAAGAATTGACAGAAAGAATAAGACAAAATTCCAATTATTAGAACAGGGAAAACCATTCAGACATGTACAAAGTTTCAGTGAAGCGGCGTCATTTTTTCTTGGGAACTCATGGATCTTAATCTGTGTCAAAATGTTTAACAACTGGTTGACATAGCTAATATCGATGGTCAGCTTGATAGGATTCAGAACGCCTATGGACACAAAACGCCGGACACGTTTGTGAGGGAGATTCTAGACTGGGTTAACTGAGGTGGGAAGACCCACTCTGAGTTTAGGCAGTACTATCCCAAGGGCTGGGATCCAAGACAGCCTGAAAAGAAGAAAGAAGCTGAGCTCACCTCTCTTTTCTGTCCACGGCCTCACTCCCTTGATACACACACAACATAAACCTTCCCCCCCCCCCCCCCCCCCCCCCCCCCGTTCAGTTGAATCGCTCAGATGCTTGATCAAAGCAATGAGAAAGGTCAGGAGTGCATGGTACTCAATGAAGTGCTATAAATGTGTGTGAGTAACATGCACTTCTGGTATCATCTTTTGTCCTTTAAGTGAGATTTTAAAATACTGGACGTAGAAACACATTGAAATAGGAAGCCAAATATGAACATTCTGTATTCTTTTACGTTATTATGTTAGTGAGGAGTCAATAATATTTACTTATCTATGTCCTGGCAACTTGTCAACTCAATCTCGAGTAGAGAATTAGATAACTCATTTGCATTTTCTTCCCTATCAAAAGTTATGAGCCAATCAGAGTTACTTAGAATATCTTGCTAAGTCACCTTCTTTTGTTTCGGAAACTCGTACTTTACAATGTGCTTGTTATCACAAACTTCCTAACAGCTACACTGTCTGCTTGGTTTGTTGCTGGAATGAAATTTAGATAATATTCATGAGGCCTTTATTATAGAGACTTTAGATCAATGTTTCATTGTAATTAACAAAGCTAAAGTGATTTTTTTTTAAATCTCCCAATATGTAGGTCTTAATGGTGAAAACCTGAGAGCTATTGGGTATCTGTTATATTAAGACTTACATTGAACATGTAAAAGAGAAAGAAAAATTATTTGTAAGTGTATATATTCTTGTGTATATGTGAGAGAGAGAGAGGAGAGAGAGAGAGAGGAGAGAGTGAGAGAGAGAGAGAGGAGAGAGAGAGAGAGAGAGAGAGAGAGAGAGAGAGAGAGAGAGAAGTGGGGGAGGGGAGGAGAGACAGGGATAGAGGAAGAGATATGTTCCACATAGATACTCCGCTCTATTTTTTTGAATGTTACTTCTGACAAAGGAGGTTTTCAGGTATGATTAAGTTAAGATTTTTGAAGTGAAAGGGTATTTTGAGCTATTCTGATGGACTGAATATACTGTCAAGGGTTTTTAAAAGACCCAAGTGAAACCTGGGAGCCAGCAGTTCATGGACGTATGAAGGTAAGGCTGCAGCTGTGTATGAGAAGGCACCAGTTAGGAATTGCAGGCATTCACTGAAAGGTGAAGACAGCAAAGAAGCAAATCCCCCCCCCCTGCCCGCCAACCTTCTAGAAGAACTTTTGATCCTTAGTACAGCAGGAAATAAATTTTCATTCTTTTATCTCACAGAATTATTACCATTTGTTCCAGGAGCCAAGGAAACCCTCCCATATTCATTCAAGCTGAATTCATAGCAAATTTGGGGCATTTCTTTTTTATCTGCAAGGAGCTCATCCATTGGGGGTGTGGTTTCCGCAAAGGATAAACAAAGCATAGGTTGTCCAAGGGGATGCGGTTGGCTGACTCGTACATCATTAATTGTCTTCAGATGCCATCTGGAAGTGCTTTTCACTGGAGGAAGCTAAAGGCTTGTTTATTTGGGGTCACATGTTGGCATCAAAGAACCTGGACACAGCAGTTGCTCAATTTTCAGTTGTAAAGAAGGCAATGGCTAACAGCAGTGCCGCTCAGGGTTCACTGCACTGAGCAGGGTGGAATAAGAGTCCAGGCACTTAGCCTTCCCGGCCCTTGCCGGCATGTTCTTCCTGGCACATCTCTTAAGAATAAGGCCTAGGTCCAAATCTTTCCTACTAAAAGGCCATTTCATTAACATTTTATCAGGAACTAATTGACAGTAATGGTGAACTATGTGAAGACTCAATTTGCATTTTTAATTCTCTCCCCCACCCCCCACCCCCAAAGGAGTAATTTGTGGTAATTAGCGGTATTTAAAGAAAGCTCGACTCCTACCAGTGGTTAGTGGTCCTGAGGTCTGCTCAGGTTGTTTCAGGGTGTTTTGCTAGGTTTGTTCAGACAGCAGTCCTCTTCCCGTGGCGTGTCCATACAGGCTAAGAAGAGCTGATTATTAGCTATCTTGAGCTATTATGCTGGCGATTGGCATATTGGTAGTCTACCATTGACTTTAAGGTTACATTTACACCATAAAGAGTGGCAGATGCTAGACATGAGGATGTCTCCCAGCATGTCTCAAGTTTCACTTTCTCATTACTCATAGTTTGATTGTCATCTCCTAAACATTTCTTCGTTTCCCTCTGAGATATAAACCATCTTGGCATGAGCTTTGAGTCACGGTCATTGTGATTTACTTTCTGAGCATTGTTGGTTCCTTTGGATAAGGTTGGCTTGCCCAACAGGGAAGGAAACAAAGTGCCTAGGGCAGAACACATGCTTCATTTTGTCCATACAACTAGTAATATATTGTGACTCTCGCCTGAGTTAAATGCACCTACATACCAACACTGTCACAATTTTATGTATTGACTAAAGAGAAAAGGGAACCCAAAGACAAGAGTGCCTAGGTCTACATAGTTGCCCTGTCTCTAGACACCCGTTGAGCTGGTGATATCTCATGGCTCAGAGCTGGTGAGTAAATAAGACTTGCTCCATCACCTTGCTCTTGGACAAATGACCACTCACTTGGAATAATATGTATGTCTGGCCATGCCTCAGAGACCTTAGAGGGCTGATTGAATCAAAGGTTTGCTTGCATTTCTCTCTGACTTCATCAATATTTGGTTCATATGGTCTTATCATGTTGGACTTTGTTTGAAATCCTTTTGAAAAGACGGGGAACAAAATCAATGTTTGGATTCCAGTGAGCAGGATGTCTGCTCCCCTCCCGTGTGTTCCACATCTACACTCTGCCTTTTGCTATGTTTGTTCAGCCCACAGTATAAGTTTCAGTGAAACATTCTGCCTTCTTTTAGAGTTTCTGATTTACTCAGAAATGTGGCACCCCCAGGTTTAATTCTTTCTTTTTGTTAAGGTGGATTCTGAAATGTTTAGATCTGAACATTTATTAGGAGCACAGAGCACACATAGTTACACATAGATCACAGAGATTTTGAAGGAGAGTTTTCCCCTAACGGTCATCATTTCTGATAAAATTTTTAGTGCCTATTAAATGCCTCTGTCTTTTCTCTCCTTTCTTCCTTCTTCATCATTCCTTCCCAAACTCTTCATTCCACACAGGAATAATTTGTAAATTTTTATGTGATTCCTTTAGCAGAAGTTATTAAAATGAAATATTTGGGCTATGTCTCTGAGAATCACAACATAGTAGGAAAGACCCTATCTGTACCAATACAAGCATAAGCAGAAAACTAGAATTTTCTGGAATGATACAAACTGTAATGAGTCCAGCATCAGAAATAAAATGTCGGGAAGATGATTGAGGGAGACAACAGAATGTAGTGTTGATAACTCATTCTTAATAGTACACAGAATCTAGAAACAGCATGCCACTCAGTATTGAACAAATGCTAATAATTTTCATTATCGTTGCAACCTGAGACTTCCAGAGCCATCATCACCTGAGTATAACTAGAGAAATGAAGGCAGGAAGGATGTGCCTGGCTCATCCTGCCACTGGCAGCAAAGACCCCAAGGATGGAAGTGAATCTAAGTGCAACCCTGAACTCCTTGCTTTGGGAAGGAGAAAGTTTGCCTGCTAATCTCCATTATAACTCAGCTGAAGTCCTTCCCAGACAGGAAACTTGAGATTCATTGATAAATACCAGAAGAGACTACAGATTAATTAAATTAAACTTTTTTTTTTTTTAAAGCCAGCAAGGTGGCTCACTGTGCAAAGGTGCTTGGCACCAAGAATATCCTGAGTTCAATCTCCTCGTCATATGACCGGCAAAGAGAGAACCAACTCCTGCAAGTTGTCCTTTGATGACATGTAACCTTGGTATGAGTGTGCTCATACACACACACACACACACACACACACACACACACACACACACACTTTTGGACTTTCAGGTAAAGTATTTTGGACCCTTTGATTGTATGTGACATCTGTGGCATGAATGTCCTTGCCTGGGTTCATTGAGAAAGTAAGTTCTTTTTCTTCTGAGAAGAGATTTGGTAAAACTTACTCGGCAGTCACTGGGGTTCACTGTTGAGCTACTTCTAATCAACCATAATTCCTTGCTTGGAGGCACTGCATACTGCTGACCTCCTTGCTGAGTTCTGGACCACAGTCTGCATGGCTTTGCATCCACGTTGCTTGCTGCTTCCTTCCTTCCTGACACTTCTACTCCCTGGGTCTCCGGTGTCCTTTCCAAAGCAGGCCTATGCCCTTGGGTTCTTGTGTTTCTTGAGTCTTTTTCTCCTTGCTTAGCTGTGCTTCCTCCTAGGAACTTATCTCACACATCATTGTAGTCATTTTTTGTTCTCACAATTAATTACCTGTTTTGTATTTAAGTATAAAACCATGTTCTTCTATGATAAACTTGGAACTTAATGTTTCCTACAGGTCCATGTGTGAAAGGACTCGATACCATCCGGTTCTGCTCTTGGAAACAGGGAGCGAGTGGAGCCTAGTTAGACCATTCGTGACGTGTCCTTGAGAAGACACTAGGATTCAGACTTCTCCTCTCTCCTTTTTGCTTTCTGGAATGGCAGGTAAGGATTTTAGCCTATGGGTTTAGTATGGAACATAAGCATTCAATCTGTTTTATCTACCTAACAGCAGCATAATTCAACAAGAATGTAAAAGTAAGACATGGACAGAGTACATTGGCTGTGGGTCCAGTATAGTAATAGTCTCCACAATGAACTGAGACTGCTCCTGGTCTTTCTGATATAATAGTTGCACTTTGTCTCAAGCATAATACCCCATCATTGAGAGTCATTCTTATGAGCTAGACCTTCAATTACGATTCTCCAAGTCCCTCTCAGTATCCAGAGAGGCCATTTGCCTCTCAGTGGTGCAGGTTTGTCATTGTTCCCTTCTGTACTCTGTGTATTTGTTGTCTGTGTGCTATGAGATTCTTTGACTGTGAGTCAAGCTTCCATTTAGGAATGATCTGGTTGAGTTTCTTCTGCTCAGGAAAGACAAATCTATAACTTCAAAGTTCTATCCTGGGGGGAACCATTGACCTTCCAAACTGGAAGTGGCCCACATATTCAATTTACCATTAAGTGGCTAAGTGACTTTCATGAGGAACAATAAACACTCTATGAGGGTCAACTGTTATATCCTTTGTTGACTTGAAGCAAGAGTAGTATATATGCTTTGATAAGTAAGAATCTGTGTTGATGGTATATATGAACTCTATTACTACCCTGTGTATGACTTGGTACTGGGTGACCAACTGGCCAAGATAGACTGACATCTCCTAAGATATCTTTTTGGGAAGACTATGAATCCTATATCGGTCACTGTGACAGATTAAAAAAACAGCTTCACCCTACTCTTGTACTTATTGGGGATTTATTTAGTTTAATGAGTTTATTTGGGCTACTTACCAGAGCGTGGGTATCTTATATCTTAGATGCTATTCCTGTTTCTGTAATAAATTACCTTCAACAAGTCAGTTCAAGGAAGAAAAGAAAGTATTCACTTTGTCTCACAGTTAGAGAGTGTGAACTATCACAGAAAAGGATCACAGAGGCAAGAGCTTGGGGCAGCACATCACATAACACCCACCATGAGGAATCAGATGGACTGAGTCCTTACACTCTGCCCATTTTTTTCCTTTCATACAACCTTGGGAATGATGTCACCCACACTGGGTAGGCCTTCCTACCTCAATTAACCTAATCAAGATAATTTCTCTCACAGAAGTGGCCAGGGTTATATCTCTTGGTGGTTCTAGATCTCATCACAATGGGTTAAACAAGAACAGAGGCAACTCAAAGGGAGCTGCATAATGTAAAAGCTGATGATAATGGTGATGGCTGACTGAAAGCCCTTGGACAATTTCCAAGCAGTTTTGTTGGTTGGAAAGATACATCTCCTTAGCAATGTGCCTATTCATTTTATAATCTTGAGAAACTGGGCTTGCGAATCTTGAAATTTTCTTTTTCTTTTCTTTTTTTAAGGATTTATTTATTTTATGTATATGAGTACACTGGAGCTGTACAGATGGTTGTGTGCCTTCATGTGGTTGTTGGGAGTTGAATTTAGGACCTCTGCTCACTGTGGTCAACCCCACTCTCTGACCCAGACATTTATTTATTATTAAGTACACTGAGATAATTTTTTTTTTTTGAGACAGTGTTTCTCTGTATAGCCCTGGCTGTCCTGAAACTCACTCTGTAGACTAGGCTGGCCTTGAACCCAGAAATCCACCTGACTCTGCTTCCTGAGCACTGGGATTAAAGGTGTGTGCCACCACTGCCCGCATGAAGCTCAAGAAGAAGGAAGACCACAGTGTGGATACTTCAGTCCTTCTTAGAAGGGGGATCAAAATACCCATGGTAGGAAATACAGAGACAATGTTTGGGGTAGAAACTGAAGGAAAAGCCATCCAGTGACTGTCTCACCTAGGGATCCATTTCAAATACAGTTACCAAACCTAGAGACTATTGTGGATGCCAACAAGCGCTTACTCACAGGAGCCTGATGTAGCTGTCTCCTGAAAGGCTTTGCCAGTGCTGACTAATACAGAAGTGGATGCTCGCAGCCATCCATTGGACTGAGCACGAAGTCTTCAATGGAGGAGCTAGAGAAAGAATCAAAGGAGCTGAAGGGGTTTTTAGCCCCATAGGAGAAACAACAATATGAGCCAACCAGTACCCCCAGAGCTCCTAGGGTCTAAACCACCAACCAAAGAGTACACATGGAGGGACCCATGGCTCCAGCCACATATGTAGCAGAGGATAGCCTTGTGAGACATCAATGAGAGGCCCTTAGTCTTGTGAAAGCTTGATGCCCCAGTGTAGGGGAATGCCAGGACAGGGAAGAGGGAGCAAGTGGGTTAGTGAGCAGGGAGAAGGGGGATGGGAAAGGGTGGTTTTTGGAGGGGATAAAATTTGCAATGTAAACCAATAAATAAAAAAACAAATAAAATAAAACAAAATAAAAAAAACAAAAAAAAGAAAACAGATAAATAAATAAATAAATAAATAAGTACGCTATAGCTGTTTTCAGACCAGAAGAGGGCGTCAGATCTCATTATGGGTGGTTGTGAGCCACCATGTGGTTGCTGGGATTTGAACTCAGGACCTTTGAAAGAGCAATCAGTACTCTTACCTGCTGAGCCTTCTTGAGCCCCATATATTTCTTCAGCTTTGGAGTGGTTATACAACACTCTAGTCTTTCCTTTACATTCTTTTGGATTTCTGTTCTATGATTGCCTCTGAATCTTGGAGTAGTTGAAAAAGCATTTTCTTCTATTTATGGCTTGGGTACTATGTAACAGTAACAGTAACAGAAGTCACTCCTTCTTTGAAATTTAATTTATTATGATTCTTTACAGTGACCTCCATCCACTGCCAAAAAGATATTCTCCCTTCATCAAGTATGCTCAAAATCTAATTCCAGGTTACTTTTCTTTTTTCTGATGAATACATGCCATCTAATAGTTGAAATGCATTTATCTTGTAGTCCTTTTATTCCATTATTAGGATTATTATATGCCTAGGTCTGCTACACTATACTTTGATAGTAGTTGTTAATATACTAGACAGAAGAGAAGATACCAAATTTTTTTTTGTTTTGTTTTAGTCAACAGGTTTCTCCATCATACTAGAGCATATCAAAGTGTTATTTATCACCAAAGAATTATGGGCCACTATGCATTCTCTGAGAGTACAAAGAAGTACTCTTACAAATTCCTTCAGAGGTATCGACCTAAATGCTCCAATCTTAAGGTTCAGGATCATCCCAACACCTCTACCAGAAACTTTATCTTCATAATAAACCTTCTTTGCAAATATATTTCAGCATGTAGAGTCCAGAGATATGGATCACTAGGTCTTCGGCCTGCACTTTCTTTTTAGCCTATGCTTCCATTTAGGATAGAAAGACCTTTATCCTTTATCTGAACTGTCAAATAGAGTATGGAATGCAATTTCTCACTAAACTGATTGTTAGTAGCTCTGATTCTCTCTCTCTCTCTCTCCCTCTCCCTCTCTCTCTCT
>NW_022196894.1:82927328-82949585 GCF_008632895.1 Mastomys coucha
CTCTCTCTCTCCCTCTCTCTCTCTCTCTCTCTCTCTCTCTCCCCTCTCTCTCTCTCTCTTTCTCTCTTTCCTCTCTTTCTGCACAAAAACAATAGAATGGTTGTCAATAACCAGTCAACCCTATATCTGCTATCTTCTCCTTGGAAGCATTGCTTCTTTATTTTTCAGATAAGCAAATCAGTGTATACTTCTTATTGTTCTCCTTCATCAGAGGATTGTCTTTAATGTGCACCTCTATGCTCTATCCACCAGAATGATCTTCTCATCCATTGATAAATACATGAGACAATCTCGTGTTCCTCTTAGACTATATATAGTATCAGATGCAATAATTCAAATAATGTCTTTCAAATGATTTTACTAAGACAAGTAGTTATTGAAAAAGAGAGAGAACTAAGTGAGTTTTCATATCTCTGGGAAGAGGAACCCAAGTTGAGACAATTTGATTGTCTGTAGTCTAGTCTGTAGTGCATTTTCTTGATTAATGATTAATGTGGGAAGGTCTAACCTACTGTGAGTGGTAGCATTCCAAGGCAGGTGGTTTTGGATAGTATAGCACTCTGAGCAAGTCATGCAGAAGCAAGCAAATAAGAGCCATTTCTTCACAGTCTCTGCTTTATTTCCTGGTTCCAGATTCCTGCCCTGAGTTCCTGCTCTGGCTTTCCTTAATGATGCATTATAAGAAGTAACTCAGATACACCCTTTCTTCCCCAAGTAGCTTTTGGTGAAAGTGTTTTATCACAGAACTAAAAAGAAAACTAAGGTACCATGGCTTTGAGTGAAAGAGGAAGATATGAAGGGTTTGGTGGAAGCATCCCAGAAGAATGTGCCATCTAAGAGAAGTTCCATATAAGTCACCACATAGTCTAGAAAGCAACACTGCCAATAAGAATAGTCCCTGAATCCCAGGGTCAAAATTGCTTTAGCATCACTGGATCTACAGAAATGTTTTGAGATGAATACAGTTATGGCTTCTAGTAAAAGGGCATCCAGAACCCTTGATCAGCTATGTTCTCTATAGTGCTTCAATTTACATCTCCATAGTCTACAAAACATCCTTATATAGGTTCTTTTTGTTTATTTCTCACATGGTTAATACACAAATCAATTTTATAAAAAGTAGACCTGTATCCTGTCTTATAAAGAACTTTTACTGAAGTTCACATCCATCCCATGCTGTCTACAGAGTTTCATATGGACACTATTCTTGGTTTATTGCTGTCTATGAAAACACAACGTTTTTAGAAGTACACTTTAATTTGTTTAGTCATTGTCATGGTTAGTTTCATATTTGATTTTATATAGGCTAGCTAAGGGACAGCTTACAAAAGGAGTGTCTGATATACCTATTTTTGATCTATATACATTATTAGTCAAGGAGAAAAAATGATTCATGCCTAATAGGAAGGAAAGGTAAACCAAATAACTAGAAAATACCCAGATGAACTTTATGATGATTTCATTGCATGTCTTTGGCAATTAAGATACTTGTTTTCATATACTTTTACAAAAGTGAACCATTAACTGTCTTCTTGGTTGTTGCCTCAGTTATAATTAGCCAGTGAATCATTTCAAACGGCTCACTTGTTACTGTGCAGCTACTGTCACATCAGATGACTCAGGACTCAACAACTTCTCCTCTGACAAAGAGAACAAAGATGACTAACACCTGGCCATTTAGAGATAATCTCTGGAAAACTTGATTGGCAAAGTTGTATTGTATATATTGCCCCCACCCAAAAATAGCATTATGCTTGTACCCTTAGACAAAAAGTGGAGTCAGAGAAATGAAAAAAAAAAAACCCTCAAGCCCCCCCAAAAAAGCAAACAAACAAAAAACTCCTGATGCCTGTCTATGTCCAGTGAGCCTGCCTGGTTCCCAAAATGTTCTGTGGAATAGAAGGCGTGTTGTGGAGCACTACATCCAAGCTACTCTGTGACAGACTGAGAAAGAGAAGTGCAAGGCTTACTGGGACCTGCCAGTCAAAGAATAGAATATGTAGAAATGAACCCAACAAAAGAGGAGAAAGACCTCTACAATGGAAACTTCAAATCTAAGAAGAGAGAGGGTAAGAAAGGCCCCAGAAAATAGAAAGAGCCTCTCCCATGCTTACATATTAGTAGAATTAATATTTTGAAAATAACAATTCTACCAAAAGCAATTCACAGATTCAACACAATTTCAATAAAAATATATTATTCTTGTTAGAAAAGAATAGCAGGATAGAGGTGAAGTGAATACAGAAATAGGGAAAATGGTGAGGGGCTTTAATTGGATGCAGTAATGTTGTTTTCTGAAAATATCTTTGCCTTCAAATAGAATAAACTTCCAATAGACCTTGCAACCAAGTTAATAATGTGCCTTGAGATTATTTATGACTGTATTTTTGACCTTCTATCCTACCATGTACTCATCTACTTAACTTGCCATTAAGCAAATGATGTAAACAATATTAACATGACCTGTACCTTCCATGCATCAGCTTTTAGAACCTAAGATGAATGCATAGCTCCAATTTTATACTTTATTTTCCATGTTCTTGATTCAGAAATGTGTGTATGTGAGTGCATGTGTTTTGAGGCTAGTCTGGGTCAGTTGGAGTTCAAAGTAACCTTTTTCCTCATAAACCTTTGTTAAAAGATTTCTGTAGAAAAGTATCCCTCACAACTTTGTCATGCCATGGTTTCTGAGGTGCTTAGCAAATATAAAACAAAGTCTACTGTTAGGGACAGGCAACCAGCACAGACCTCTCTCTCACACATACAACAGATAATTTATAGACAGGCCACAAGGCACACTAGAGGTAGATTGAAGTCACAGGGAAAGAAGTGAAGGAGAAGTTAAGGTTCAGGTCAACCTTGGTCTAAATGACTTTGTGAGGATGTCTGATATTTTTCTTTCCTTAATGTGACACTGATATATTTGGAGTCCCAAATGAGAATCCCTTAATGAGTTATTGACATAGTTCAAGAAGAAAAAGGAGGTCAATATAGAAAAAAATGGATAAATAACACAAAGGGTGCTTTTTAAAAATAAGTAAGGATTTATATTACTTCATTTTTACTCAATATTCCATATAGTGCATATAAATAAATGTGTGTACATATGTATCTAATTTAAAGGAAATTATGCCACTTGGGTGATAATTCTCCTTTCACAACATAGACTATCTAATAAACATCCTAAGACTAAGCATGAGAATCTTGTCAAGTTTTTGACAAGTGACTATCATATCAATGTCATCTATTACTGTTGCCCTTGTTACCTCCCAGAATGAGAAGATAAATTCATAGTCCTAAGGACACCACACACTTGTGACCCAGGACCCAGGAACTAAGCAAGACCTGCCGAAAGTCATCCACAAATATGTGTAATACTCACTTCTCACCAAAGAATCTTTTTTTTATAGAAGATGGAGACTTTTAGAGAAAGCCACACCAGTCAAAATGAAAGTAAACCTAATTATAGAGAATGCCCAGGCTCAGTTGGTGTATCTATAAACCAAGTATTACACTAGAGGCTCAGGAATCAACCATCGTAATGGAGGTATTGAAAAGTTTGCAGGTATTTTATATTATTTGTAACTATTGTGAAGGGTGTTGTTTCCCTAATTTCTTTCTCTGCCTGTTTATCCTTTGTGTAGAGGAAGGCCACCAATTTGATTGAGTTAATCTTATATCCAGCTACTTTGCTGAAGTTGTTTATCAATTTTAAGAGATCTCTGGTGGAATTTTTGGGGTCACTTAATTATACTATCGTATCAGCAAATAGTGATAATTTGACTTCTTCCTTTCCAATTCATATCCCTTTGATCTCCTTTTGTTGTTTAATTGCTCTGGCTAGGACTTCAGGTACAATATTGAATAGGTAGGGAGAGAGTGGGCAGCCTTGTCTAGTCCCTGTTTTTAGTGGGATTGCTTCAAGTTTCTCTCCATTTAGTTTGATGTTGGCTACTGGTTTTCTGTATATTGCTTTTACTATGTTTACATATGGGCCTTGAATTCCTGATCTTTCCAAGACTTTTATCATGAAGGGATGTTGGATTTTGTCAAATGCTTTCTCAGCATTTAATGAGATGACCATATGGGTTTTTTTCTTTGAGTTTGTTTATATAGTGAATTACATTGATGTATTTCAGTATATTGAACCATCCCTGCATACCTGGGATGAAGCCTACTTGATCATGGTGGATGATCATTTTGATGTGTTCTTGGAATCGGTTTGCAAGAATTTTATTGAATATTTTTGCATCGATATTCATAAGGGAAATTGGTCTGAAGTTTTCTTGCTTTGTTAGGTCTTTGTGTGGTTTAGGTATAAGAGTAATTGTGACTTCATAGAATCAATTGGGTAGAGTACCTTCTGTTTCTATTTTGTGGCATAGTTTGAGGTGTATTGGTATTAGGTCTTCTTTGAAGGTTTGATAAAACTCTGCACTAAACCCATCTGGTCCTGGACTTTTTTGGTTGGGAGAATATTAATGACTGTTTCTATTTCATTAGCAGATATGGGACTGTTTACATCATTTATCTCATCTTGATTAAACTTTGGTACCTGGAATCTGTCTAGAAAATTGTCTACTTCATCCAGGTTTTCCAGTTTTGTTGGCTTTTGCAGTAGGCTCTCATGATGTTTTTAGATTTCCTCAGTTTCCATTGTTATGTCTCCCTTTTCATTTCTGATCTTGTTAATTAGGATACTGACTCTGTGCCCTCTAGTTAGTCTGGCTAAGGATTTATCTATTTTGTTGATTTACCTTTGTGTGACTCTAACTAAGCAAGTAAAAGATCTGTTTGACAAGAAAATTGAAGAGGATCTCAGAAGATGGAAAGGTCTCTCATGTTTGTGGATTGGCAGGATTAACATAGTAAAAATGGCTATCTTGCTGAAAGCAATCTACAGATTCAATGCAATCCCTATCAAAACTCCAACTCAATTTTTCACAGACTTAGAAAGAGCAGTTTGCAAATTCATCTGGAATAACAAAAAACCCCAGGATAGCCAAAACTATTCTCAACAATAAAGGAACCTCTGGTGGAATCACTATCCCTGACCTTAAGCTGTACTACAGAGCAATTGTGATAAGAACTGAATTGTATTGGTACAGTGACAGGCAGGTAGATCAATGGAATAAAACTGAAGGCCCAGAAATGAACCCACACACCTATGGTCACTTGATCTTTGACAAAGGAGCTAAAACCATCCAGTGGAAAAAAGACAGCATTTTCAACAAATAGTGCTGGCTCAACTGGCAGTTAGCATATAGAAGAATGCAATTTGATCCATTCCTATTTCCATGTACAAAGCTCAAGTCCAAATGGATCAAGGACCTCCACATAAAACCAGATACACTGAAACTAATAGAACAGAAAGTGGGGAACAGCCTCGAGCATATAGGCAGAGGGGAAAATTTCCTGAACAGAACATCAATAGCTTATGCTCTAAGATCAATAATTGACAAATGGGACCTCATAAAGTCCCAAAGCTTCTGTAAGACAAAAGACACTGTTAATAGGACAAAATGGCAACCAACAAATTGGGAAAAGATCTTTACCAATCCTATATCTGATAGAGGTCTAATATCCAATATATAAAAAACTCAAGAATTTAGACACCAGAGAGAAACAAATAACACTATTAAAAAATGGGATGCAGAGCTAAACAAAGAATTCGCAACTGATGTATATTGGATGGCTGAGAAGCACCAAAAGAAATATTCAACATCCTTAGTCATCAGTGAAATGCAAATCAAAACAACCATGAGATTCCACCTCACATCAGTCAGACTGGCTAGGATCAAAAACTCAGGTGACAGCAGATGCTTGGAGTGGTTGTGGAGAAAGAGGAACATTCCTTCATTGCTGGTGGGATTACAAGCTGGTACAACCCACTTTGGAAATTAGTTTGGTGGTTCCTCCAGAAATTGGGCATAGTACTACCAGAGGACCCAGCTATACCACTCCTGGGCATATACTCAGAAGATGCTCCAACATGTAATAAGGACACATGCTCCACCATGTTCATAGCAGCCTTATTTATAATAGCCAGAACCTGGAAACAACCCAGATGTCCCTCAACAGAGGAATGGATACAGAAATTGTGGTACATCTACACAATGGAGGGGAATGCCAAGGCCAGGAGAGGGTAGGGTGGCAGGGGAAGGGTAGGAGAGGGGAAAGGGTTTTTTCTTGTTGTTGTTTTTTGTTTTGTTTTTTCTTTGATGGGAAACTGGGAAATGAGATATTGTATGACTTGTAAATAAAGAAAATATCAAATAAAAAAAGAAAAGGTTGCAGGTTTCAGAGAACCAGAAAATCTGCTGCAAGATTATGTCTCCTAGAAATAACATGCTCATGCTATTTCTTCAAATGGCTGCTCAAACAAGACCTGAACAAGGACACACTGGTAGGCATGCTAATGTAGAAGGAGGAAATTTCATGAGGCCCCACTTCTAGATAAAGAGGTAGAGGTAATCACCGACTGCTGAAAGAGCGAGAAGTAGTCTTCCCTCAGAATTAACTTCTAATTGATTAATTAATAACAAATGGTCAGCTCTGAAAACATACATACAAGCAACACTAAATGGACTCACTAGATTTTATTACTATGCTTATGCACATGTATCTGTATATATATGGCTTATGTATATATTTTGTATGTATATATGATAATGATTTAAAAAAAGCATGAATTTGAGAGAGGGCAAAAGGAAGACATTGGAAGATTAGAGGGAGGAGAGATATAATGTAATTATAGTTTTAAAAAAATTGCAAAAACTCAAACTACCATGTCAGATTAGAATTAAGTTTCATTGATTTTATTGTTTTTTTTATTGTTTTTGTTTATTGTTTTTTTGTTACATTTAATTAATCCCTTCTCTGATCTTTATTATTTCTTTATATCTATTGACTCATGATTTTGTTTGTTCTTGTTTTTCTAAGAATGATAATGATATCCCTCAATATCATTAAGTTATTGACTGAGATTTCCCCGACTTTAATGTAGACCATTTATAGCTATAAAATTCTTTCTTAGAATTGCTTTCCTGGCATCCAATGGGTTCTACTGTGCTATGTTTTCATTGCCATTTAACTCAGGCATTGTAAACCACACTTCTGATTTGTTTAGTCATCCTTGAATAGTGCTTTGTTCAATCTCCTTGAGTTATGTGTTTTACAGTTTCTTTTGCTGTAGAGGTTTATTTCCATTCTGAGTAGATAGAATACAAAAAAATAATTTCAATTTTCTCATATTTTTTAAGAGTTGCTTTGTGTCAAAAATGTCTTCAATTTTAAAGACAGCTCCATGGGCTTAGAAGAATGTGTTTTCCTCAGTATTTAGCCCCAATAATATGTAGACATTATGTAGGTATTTGTCAAGTCAATTTGACAAGTCTATAATGATATTTAATTCAGATCTTTTTGTGTGTTGTTCGTGGTGGTGGTGGTGTTTTTGTCTGGATGGCTTTTCTATCAGTGAGAACGGGGTAATAAAGTCACTCATCATTTTATATAGATTCAATTTCTGCCCCTCTCTTTTCTCTCTTTTTACTTCCTTTAAAATACACTCACTGAAAGTGTAATGCAGATTTTCTGAGGCTCTTTCTCTTTGTTCTAAGTCATGATTCTGACTTACTCCACATGGACAGCTTACCACATAAAAGGTGTTCTAGGATTGGGATATGCTGCACAACAACAACAAAGTATGGTCTCTTCTGTTCTTGTCCTGGCTGGTTTTGTGTGTCAACTTGACACAGCTAGAGTTATCACAGAGTAAGGGCCTCCCTTGAGAAAATGCCTCCATGAGATCTAGCTGTAAGGCATTTTCTCAATTAATTATCAAAGCTGGAATGACTCATTGTGCTTGGTGCCATCCCTGGGCTGGTAGTCCTAGGTTCTATAAGAAAGCAAGCGGAGCAAGCCAGGGGCAACAATCCAGTAAGCAACATTCCTCCATGGTCTCTGCATCAGCTCCTGTCTCCAAGTTCTTGCCCTGTGTGAATTCCTGTCCTGAGTTCCTTTGGTGATAAAAAGTAATGTAGAAATATAAGCTGAATTAACCCTTTCCTCTCCATCTTGTTTCTTGGTCATGATGTTTTATGCAGGAATAAAAACCCTGACTAAGACAGATCTTCTCTTTAGAGTCTCTTATCTCATTTTTCTAGTAAAAATAGTTTCCAACCCCCACTTCTTAGGCTACTTCCCGTTTATTGATCCTAGATTTATTCCCCAGAGATTTTAAAAGTTGATGTGTAATTGTTATCCACTACTTTCCCAAACGTCCAATACTTAATTAGAAATTAGTTTGTAATATGTTTCTGGTACTGCAGCTGTAGTAAAAAAAAAAAAAAAAAAAAAAAAAAAAAAAAAAGAACTGAAAAAAATCAAATAGTAGAAGTGTCCACAAATGTATTATTATTAATACATGTCCAGATCTTGTGAAAGCCCATAGACAACTGCAAGGGTGTGTCTTGTGTCTTGATCTCTTTTTCATTTCCTACACACATCTTGATTGTTTAACAACAATTTTAGGTTATTTGGGTGTTCTATTTTCTTAAAATAGGAACAAGCAAAATACTTTTATGTGTACTGTCTCCTTGTATTCAGTATGACAGAACAGGAACAACCAGAAGAAACACAGAATTTCTTTGTTTTCAAATCATTAATTAACAACATTACTGAATATTTGTCTTGGAAAGACCTTTTAATGTATATTGAATTATACTCATTTAAGTAGGGAATATCGAAGCACTCTTTTGAGCAGATTTCTTTGACCAGCTAAAGACCTTTGTTCCAGCATGAATCAGCTTGATGTGTTGCTGATCAGAATGCAGAAGGCTGATGTGTTCTCAGTACTTTGTTCTATTGCATGGCTGAGCTTTGTCAACCATACTAAGTGCAGATGGCAATAGATGCTATGCGCTTCCTTTAGAACCTTGCATGGTTGCCCTACTCTGCAGTAAGGCACTGAATCTTTAGCCAAACATGAGCAAGAACATAGAGAATCATTTATTTCCAGAGGATGATGCTGCCTACAGGCCTTAACTTCACCTGTGTTGGCGTTTCCAATTATCATTTCCAAAACCAAGGTATTTAAACTGCTTGTCTCTAACTGAATAGTAAAGCCCAGATATTTGTTCCAGTCATGGATAAAATTATTCCATTGTTATGTCTGACATAAAGAGTCTGTCAGCACCCTGATAGAAAGCAGGGTAATTTCTAGAATGCCAATCACATTTCTAAGTAAGTTTAATGCAGTCGTAGGGTAAATATTTAATAACTGCCACGTAGGTGTGTTACAGCACTGAGCCTGTGCTAGACATATACTCACTGAACTGTTCTGACATGTAGTGGTGCACTTCCTGTCAGAGCAGACTCACCAGGAAGCTGCAAGTACAGCTTCCTGGTATGAATGCTAGCCTTTACATTCCTCTGAAGATCCAAACCAATGTCCACGAAGAAAATGGAGATGACCAATTGGATTACCTGAAGCCTCTGTATAAACTGAAGAAATGAAACACGTATTTCTTTCAAGTGCAGTGAGTTTGAGTTTCTCTGTTCCTTCCCTTCAGATTCTAGCTGCACAGTCTGTTTGTAATAATGCTCTCAAGGTGCAATATATTTGATTTTCTCCTATTGATTATTTTATTTTGTGTTATTATTTTTATTCTATGTTGATTTTCTTCCTTCAAGACTTTTTAATAGGAAAGTACATGATAAAGAATTTGAGTTTTAAAGCTAAATTTGTGACCTGGAGAGATGGGTCAGCTGTTAAGAGTCTTGTTGCTCTTCTAGAGGACCAGAGAGTTTAATTTCTATCACCCACATGGGGCAGCTCACAGCGACCTGTAACTCCAGCTCCAGAAAAATCTGACACCCAACTCTGGCCTCCACAGGCACAGGTATATGTGAGGTAGACACTCACAAAGACAGACCCACATGCACATAAATAAAAAGAAATGTAAATTTTAAAATTAATGTTAATGTTTAAAATAAGAACTGTCCAAAGCTAATGGGGTTTTCCTCTTCTCTAAATGTTCATTGCAGGGTATTTTTTTCTTAGTTTCCTCTCAGAGGTAGAACTACAACACCAAAATAAACTGAAAAAAGTTGTTGGTTAGAGAAAGAAAATGATGGTAGTCTCTCTCCTCAGCTGAGTATCCCTGGCAGGTGATGAGATCTCACACCACCGTGTCTATCAAGCCACTGTAAATATGGAGCTTTATGAAGCTCTACTCAAGGATAAAGTGTGAACACATGAACACTGTTTCTAAGGACTTGTGAGGAAGGTGTAACTTGTCATTTTTAACCAAACATTTACACTAAACAGATTAATAACACCTTTTACCTCCTTTTAACATCGTTAGTAATTTAATTCACACAATTTACTTAGTTTTTGATGAGAAAGAGAGAGAGGCAGAGAGGCAGAGAGAGAGAATTGTTTTCCTGCAAAATGATAACTGCTGGTACTGCAAATGTAGAAACATGTTTTGAACCTGTCACTTTGCAGTGATCTGCTTCATGGAGCAGGGACTGATCTATTCAAGATCTATTTTTATGATTTGTCAACATTATCCACTCTTTCCTATAGTCTCTAAAATCTTAGAATAGTGCATGAATCAGAATCATCTTTCCAGAATTCAGGACATTTAAATGTGCACATCCTTGTGTTTCATGCTGTCATTTAGGCTGAGATTTATGGAAAAAAAAAACAAAATAAAGTGGCAGACCTGGACCACCTGCAGAGCCTCAAGTGGTGTGACTGAGAGCTGGGTCCTGTGTTCTCTTCTCCTTCCCAGTTGAACATTTCTGTTCTCCTTTTTATTATACCTGAACATTTATGCTCTGTGACAAATGCTGACACACAACTGAGTTGTAAGTTTTTCGAAATAGAGGAGCTCACTCTCAGGTGGTGAAAGCTTTAAAAGAGAAGCCTAGGCATTTGAGAGTCTATTTTGAGAGCCCCATTATATATGACCATAAAATAAGCATAGACTATTTTTTCTACTTATCATATATCATGACATAGGATGCTTAGATTTCTCACAAAATTGCAGTCCCTGGAGAAATTTTAGTCATATTTAATTTTATTTAGAAAAACTAATGAGTAATATTTAGCTATGTATTAAATTTAGGTAGACTGAGCTAAATGTGGAGCCATGCTAGGATTTAATTTGACTATTTTTTGTGGCAATTTGGGTCCACTCTTGATAGAGTTAACAAAAGAAAAAAGAGTGGGGGGCTAAATTTGGTAGGAACAATGAACTTGCTTTAGTCTTGGTTGTCATTGAGCAAGTTTTAAGAACTAATATTATAAAACTATTGGGAAGAACAATCTCCATTTCTGTAAATTACACATTCCGTGACTTCTCTACACTGCAGTACTCTGGCAACATACTACTTTAATGTCAATTTACAGCATCTTGTCATCCAAGACCATGGCTTTTGGGGCATGAGGACATAAATAGACATCTTACTTTCTCAGTGTCTTGTGCTGTAAAGAAAACTAATCACAATTATAGTTGAGTTCGCTGAGCTATATTGGTGATTAAGGCACTGAGTAAGATACCAGATGGGGGTGATGAGAGCATCAGAGTGAGTCAGAACACCAATCTCCATCTAGGACGAAGGAGATGAAGCTTGAACCCATTCCAGGATGGACCTGATCCCAATGTAATCAAGCTTCTACCAGTTAGCTGGCTCATACCATTTACTTATGGTGATAATTTTGAACATTAACATAGATCTCTGCTATTGGTTGCTTGGCTAGTGGGATCCAGCAAGAATTGGGCCTGCATTATAAAGGGAGGATAATGCTATGCCATGCACATCTTTTGACTAGTATTATTAATCCTGTTCTCATGACTTAACAACTGGCTATCTCAGAAAAGGACCAATTTACTAATCCTTAGGGTAGGTCATCTTGTGCAACACTTCTCTGAGAAGATCTTAATGCAGTCACTTCACTGTAACAAGTATTTATGTAAGTCACGTTTACTTTCCACTGGGAATGGTCTTAAAAGTTCTCATCCACTTCTGGTATAGGTTTCATAGTAACAAAATAGTCCATTTCCTTACTAATTCATAATTATTTCATCAAAATATGACTCACCATCCATGAGTCACACAATACACATAGTTCCTATCATCTTTTTTTTCTTTCTTCCAGTAATTTATTTATTTATTCAGTTAAATCCCAATCACAGCCACCGCCCCATCCCCTCTCAGTTCCCCCTCACACAGTGCTCCCGCAACCTCCTCCCCTTCACTTTTGAGAAGGGGATGGTCCCTCCCATGGAACCAACCCACCCTGGCCCCTCAAGTCACTGCAGGACTAAGTACATCCTCTCCTACTGAGGGCAGACAAGACAGCCCAGTTAGGGAAGCAGGATCCATAGACAGGCAATCAGGGTAAGGCTCTCCTCCAGTTGTTGAGGGACCTGCATGAAGACCACTGTTGCATGTCTGCTACATATGTGCAGGAGACCTAGGTCCTCCAGCCCTTGTATACTCTTTGGTTGGTGGTTCAGTCTCTAGGAACCCACAAGGGTCCCAGTTAGTTGACTCTGTAGGTCTTTTTGTGGAGTCTCTATCCCCTCTGGTTTCCCCAATCCTTCCCCCAACACTTCTATAAGACTTCTCTATTGATGTTTAATGTTTTGCTTTGGATCTGTAAGTCTCTGCATCTGTTTCAGTCAACTGCTAGGTGGAGACTCTCAGAGGACAGTTACGCTAGGCTCCTGTCTGCAAATCCAGGCTGACAGATACAAACAGAGTCTGAGGCTCCAAGGTAATTGAAGGAGGAAGCCAGGCCAACAATGTGTCCGTATAGATCTTTTGAGCACAGCTTGGCACATTCCTTCCCAAATTGGCCGAGGTTGCTATTGCATTCAAGTTCTGTTGGTCTCACACAGGAAACCTGTGTATCCAGGCCATCAGTGACAAACATAGCTGTCAAATGTGTCTTCACATGTTACATCATTGTGATAAGGCTTTGGCAAATGAAGAGACATTAAGGCTTCACAGTGTGCCCCTATGAATCTACTCCCCAGGTTGGTGGTGTCATGCTGAGTATAGCTACATTCTGACCATATTTTAATTCATGCAAAGGATGTAGCTGGTTGTATCCCTGGAAATTCTCTTGCTACTCTTTCTCCTTACTTCTTCTCAGAGACAACAATGAATACAGAGAGGGTTTATTTCCTCTTTAGTTTGGGACTCTAAACTGCATTTAATATTTCTCTTTCCATTGGGAATTCATTTTGTTTCTCTTATAAATGTGAACTTGGGGAGACAGAGTATAGCAGTAGACATAGGAGTCTAGAAAGTACAACTACTTGCTGCCTTGCCTTGATCTTCTTTATATCTTTTCTCCTTGAGAGGCTACTCTGTTGATGGTCAACTTTGGGACTACAGGTTCTGAAAGTAGGCAGCTCATGATGAACATCCCAAGTCAAATAATTAGATAAGTGCCAGGGTTAGGCATTTGGTCTCTTTAAAGACTCATTAGTGATCCAGGGGCAATGAGTTTATAAGGTAAATATGTGTGTCAGTGAGAATTTGCTTGCACTATGGAGCTTGGATGTACCAAAATTCAGGAGGCTTTGCATGGCCATCCTCATGACACTCCAGTTTGCCACTAGCTCACCTCAGAATTCCATCCTCTAACAGATAATTCAAGCACTATTTTGTCTGCTAAGTTTTGACGCACAGATGGGCGAATGGAGCAGCTGTGATTCTGTTCTTCATCTGACCAATAGGAAAGGTAGCATCTTTTCATGATGCTTAGTAACTGAGTGAAGAAAGATTTAAAAATCAATTGTCAGCAACTATTTTGGATTCTTAACAGTATCATCCCCTGACCCTCTTTGAAAGGCAATAAGTGCAAGATAGAAAGGTCAATTCTAATTACCACAGAGTGTCTTTATTTTCCTCAGACCCTTAGGAGTTTCCAAATTTCCCTGAAATAAATTTATGATTTTGGTGAAATGTTCTTTTGGCACATATTTGCTTTATGTAAAGAACCTGTTATTCTCTTCTCTCTAGGGTTTGGTTTTGTTTTGTTCGGTTTTGTTTTTTCAAGGCAGGGTTTCTCTGTATAGCCCTGGCTGTCCTGGAACTCACTCTGTAGACCAGGCTGGCCTTGAACTCAGAAATCTGCCTGCCTCTGCCTCCCAAGTGCTGGCATTAAAGGCATGCATCACCACTGCCCTGCGTTCTCTAGGTTTTATTGGTATACTTTCCTTACTACTCAAGCAGCAGTAGTATGAGACAGGGATAATAAAGATCTGTGAGAGACAAATACATGTTCAATGACTGACATTAATTCAAGGACAACAGTGTTGCAGCCACATTATTGGTAATCTTCCTGTCCTTTTTTCCTTTTAAATAACATTTACTTATTTACTGTGAGATTCAGGGATCACATCATAGTATATGTGTAATGGTCAGATGACAAGTTGTGAAAATATGTTTCTCTCAGGTCCAGATATTGAACTCTGAAGTCTGGTCATCAGGCATATATTGCCATGCCTGTTCACCTGCTGAACCATCATCAGCTTCCTGATCTTGATGGCTTTGAAAGTGGGGTAGAGATCAAAGTCCATTTGTTTTCCTTATTGGGGTATAAATGGGTCAGTATGATTATAGACATAGATAAGAGGAAATAAGTCTATTCTTGTCACTTGAAATTTTGGCAAGTGTTAAGGAGAAAGTGATCTTAATCATAGAAATCATATATTTTATGAGCCACAGAGCAAAGTGTGGGTTGAATTGATAAACAGATTCTTAGATCAGACTTACATAAGATTATGAAAGTCAGCAAATTAATGACCAACTCTGCCTGGAGCCTTAGGACCTTAGCAACAAAAGGAGATCTATCTGCATCTCGTATCAGCAGGGAAAGCTTACATTATCAGTTGCTAGACTTGGCACACAGTGCAATGATATAATGCTTCAAAACATCGCAAGGAACTGTATTGAGCCAGAACTCACAGCAGAGTCTCTTCCAAGGGTGCTGGTATGCCTTCAAAAAATAGTGTCACAAGACTGCACAATGCCTCTTGTTCTAACCTTGTTTTTATTTTTTATTGCCATAGACACAATACAAAGTATTATATTAGAGTACTTGTCTGGGATAGACTTTCATAATTATTATTATTTTTTGGGGGGGTTCAGAATAATATGAAAGTGAATTGTTTGAGGAGTCATTGAACCTTTAAGAGCCAATGTGAAATGCCTATATGATCTTACCTGAAACATCAGTCAAAAGTATGAGCAAGCATTTTTCTGTCATATGGTTGAATTCTGGACAGCTTTAAGTGTATTTTGCTTTTCTTTGTTTCATTATATTGTTCATAAAGGTGAGTCAATACACAGTCAAGCATGAGTATGTGGAGTTTTTTAATGTTACAGTGAGAATCATGACAATGTAAGTACATTTTAGGATCAGAAACATCACCAAAATAAATACATTGGCCATTTAAATAATGAGGAAAGACCCTATCTCCTGGGTTCCATTTTCCAGTCCACAACTCTACCTGTTTTCCCAGAGGCCCACAGCCACCAGGAAAACCAGACCTCACCCCAAGTCCTATGCCACCAATTTTTGTTAAAGCACCCCCAACAGAGAAAAACTTCATCTTGTCCGCTGGACTCCATTTTATGGCCCACAACCCCACCTGCTTTCCCAGAGGTTATGTAGGTACCAGGAATGGCTATATCCAAGAAACACACCTACACATCAAAGATGTGGAGAACCTTGATTACCTCATAATAAAAGGCTAGGAAAATGTTTTCCAAGCAAATAGACCCAAGAAGATATTAACCATTCTATTACCTAATAAAGTAGACTTTCAACCAAAAGTAATCAAAAGAGATGGGACAGGACACTTCATACTCATTAAAGGAAAAATCCACTAGTTCTGAATTTCTATGCCCCAAATGCAAGGGCACCCACACTTGTAAGAAAAATATTACTAAAGCTTAAATCACACATCAAACTCCATGTGTTAGTACTGGGAGAATTAAGCATGCACTCTCACCAATGGACAACTCATCCATACAGAAACTAAACGGAGAAATAATAGAAGTAACAGACGTTATGACTCAAATCAACCTAAAAGATATCTACAGAACATTTCACCCAAGTACAAAAGAATATGCATTCATCTTGGCACCTTATAGAACCTTCTCCAAAACTGACCATATACTCAGTCACAAAACAACTCTCAACAAATAAAAAAAAAAATGAAATAGCCTCTCTCCAGACAACTGTAGATTAAAGCTGGAATTCAACAAGAACAGAAACAACAGGAAGCCTTCATAATCACGGAAATGAAACAACTTTTCTACTTAATGATCCTTGGGTCAAGAAAAAAAAAAAGAGTAAAAGACTGTAGAAATCAATGAAAATGAAGGCAAGTATACCCAAATGTATAGGACAAAATTAAAGCAGTGCTAAGAGGAAACTTTATATCATTAAGTGCCTTTTTAAAGAAACTGGAGAGTTTTCATACCAGCACTTTAAAAACACATACCCAAGGAGTAGATGGCAGAAAATAATCAAACTCACTCCTGAAATTAATAAATTAGAAACAAGAGAGCAACTGAAAAATAAACAAAACCAAGAGCTGGTTTTTTGAGAAAATCAATAAGATAGACAAACGGTTGGGCAAATTAAGTAAAAGATAGAGAATATTCAAATTAACAAAATCACAAATGAAAACAGGGACTTAACAACAGACACTGAGGATATCCACAGACACTTTATGTTTTACTGCAAAAACCTGTACTTTGCAAAATTGGAAAATCTAAACTCAATGTATAATTTTTTACTTACCAAAGTTAAATCAAGATCAAGTTAACAATATAAATAGACCTATAACCCCAAGGATATAGAAGCAGTTATTAAAAGTCTCCCAACCATAAAAAGCCCAACACCAGAATGTTGAAGCATTCCTGCATCCCTGGAATGAAACTTACTTGATCATGGTGGATAATGTTTTTGATGTGTTCTTATATTTGGTTTGTGGGCATTTTTATTGAGTATTTTTGCATCAATGTTCATAAAGGAAATTGGTCTGAGATTTTCTTTCCTTTTTGAGTCTTAATGTGGTTAGGTATCAGGGTGACTGTGGCCTCATAAAATGATTTTGGCAGTGTTTTTTTCTGTTTTTATTTTGTGGAATAATTTGAGGAGTGTTGTATTATCTTTTCCTTGAAAGTCTGGTAGAATTCTGCACTATTTAAAAATATTAAAAGATAAATAGATGTAATAAAAAGAATGATGAAGTACCTACCACAGTTTGTGTGAAGCTAACAGATATTCAGTTTTGACAAACAAAATATTGGATCATGTTCAGGATAAAGATGGAAGTTTCCTTAAAGATGCCTTATGATAAGCTTTTCTCCCTCACTTGGTTTATCACCTTTCTGTGTTCTTATATGTATCATATATTTTACCATCTCTCTCTCTCTCTCTCTCTCTCTCTCTCTCTCTCTCTCTCTCCCTCCTCTCTCTCCTCTTTCTCTCTTTCTACCTACCTACCTACCTATCTATCTATCTATCTATCTATCTATCTATCTATCTATCTATCTGTATGTATGTATGTATGTATGTATATATGTATGTATGTATCACATGTCTAGCTCTGAGCTCTGTGTCTCTGGAGAACCTGTTTCAGGCCAGGGAAGTATTCAGATGGAGTGGTTTATAGAGTACTGAAGTGGGTGGTATCCTATCATTCTGACAATATCCTATAGATGAGAACCAGACTCCAGACTTGATCCACATCAAGTCTGAGAAATGAGATTGCAGCTAGGTAACTATTAGGCAGCCATTCAGTAGCTAACGGACCCCCTGAAAGTCTGTCTGCCACTTCTTATAAATCCTTAATTGAAAAACCATGAGAAGTAATTTATGAAGCTTGGCTTTTTGCCAGTCATGATCTGATACTCTGGGACCACAGATAAAGGCTCTAATTGTCAACTTGAGAAGAGCTTAGAGTCATTCGAGAGGAGACTCCTCAATTGTAGAATTTCTGAAATCATGTATGTTTGTGGGGGATTGTCTTCATTATTTGTTGATGTACAAGGGCCTAATAGACTATTAGTTGTACCATTTCTTGGGCAGGTGGTCTTGGGATATGTGATAGCTAGTTTTATGTCAATTTGAAACATGCTGGAGTTATCTGAAAATGAGGGAACTTCAATTGAGAAAATGCCTCCATAAGATCCAGCTGTATGCCATTTTTAAACTGGTGACTGATTGGGGGAGGGCTCAGCCCATTGTCCATGGTGTCATTCTTGTGCTAGTGGTCCTGGGTTCTATAAGAAATCAATCTGAGCAATCCACAATGAGCAAGCCAGTAAGCAATACTCCTCTATGGTTTCTAGATCACTCCAGCCTCCAGATTCCTGCCCTGTTTGAGTTCCTGTCTTTAGTTACTTCAGTGATGGACTATGGTGTGGAAGTATAAGCCAATAAACTCTTTCTACTTCAACTCGATGTTAGTCATGATACTTCATCACAGAAACAGAAAGGCTAAGATAAGCAATATAAAACACCTGGCCAGGCATAATCCAAGGACTGAGGGAGACAGAGTGGGCAAGCCAGCAAGTTTTCCCTCTACTGATTTTACTTCAAGCTCCTATGTTATCTTTTTGACTTGGCATTTTTTTTAATGATGGAAGTATAAGAGAAATGAATCTTCTCCTCCCATAAGGTGCTTTGGTCAGAGTGTTTTATCACAGCAACAGAATGCAAACTAGAACTTATGGCAAAGACATCTCTGAGCGAGAAGAGCTAAATCCTTGCTGAAAAGGCATAGGGAAGGGGAATCCAGGACAATCTTTTCTCCCCAACAAGAAAAGAATGCTACTTCCTTCAGGCCTCAGAATATACATACTCAGAAGATGGAGTCTTGAAAGTGTTCACAACATTTCAGGAGCATAGAAGCATCTTTGTTTGCTTCCTACCTGGTGCAGGTAATGAAGGAAATGACTATCAGTGATATGATTCCATTCCAGATTCATGGAGTATGTGAAGAACTCCATAACTAACCTCCTTGGCAGGGGTCCAGTGTATGGAGAAAACTATTGCTGAAGCCATAGCTGGGAGGTCAGGTCCTCTCAGGTAGAACCTGAGTAGTGCCAGAGCTGAGGATACTGAGGGTGGACTCTCATTCCTATCTCCTGGGAGAGGAGGGATCAGAGGGACCTCTCAGCCATTTACCTACTACTTGTCAATAAAGGTGTCTCAGTTTTGTTGTCTACAGTGGAATTTGCAAGCTCTGAGTCAGAGTTCTCCAAGCTAATGGAAAATATCAAGTTGTACTTCACAAGATTGTTATAACATAAAATGAAAGGTGGAATCTAAAAGTTCATGGCACATGATGAGTATTTCTCTAACTACAATTTCCATTTCTACTAGGTGAAAGTAAATGTGCAAACTTGATATGCCTTATTAGTTTAGTTTCTTGTAACTGTGGTAAAATGCCCTTGATGCAAGCAACTCAGGAAAAGGGATTTTGTTAGCTCACAGTTCTAAGTTATACTCTTTCAAAATGAGGAAGTTTAGGGGGTAGGAACTTAAAGCAGCTGGTTATACCCACAGTCAAGAGCAGAGAGAAATGAATATATGCATGGCTGTGTGATCAAACCCATAATCAAGAGCAGGGAGGGTGTTTTGAGGTTTGGTCTTTTGCTGTGTATTTTAATGCTAAGTGCTGCCCCCCAAGACCTGGTTGCCCTAGAAATAAGAGAGTCCACACATAGACTTAGGTGACACTATCTGACTTTGCCCCCAAGTCATTTCTAGACGGGGTAAATAAAGATGCCTACAGCCTATAGCTGGGCAGAATTGAGATAGGAGATGCTTGGTGTTCTCAGTGGGGTGGAAGATGGGGGATGGGACATGGGGAGGTAGGGGATCAATGGAGACCCCAAAGAAGAAAGAAGAGGGTGAGGGGAGGAGAAAGGTGCCATAGGTTAGGAGTTAAGAAACCATGGCCCTGAGTGCTGGCCAATTGGTCCAAGAGCAGCCCAGATAAAATAAAAGTAATTACTTAAGGTTATCAATAGGTAAATAGATTCTAATAAGCATTGAGGGTAGTTATCTGCTCAGCTCTTGTGGAGTTTAAGGCTTATTGTTCATAATAAAAGTTGTGTGTCTTTTATCAAGGAACAGAATGATCAAAGGTGGGGTAGAAACCCAGGATTGGGATTAAAAATTTCTATAACAGTCATGTTCAGCTCACTTTATCATTTTTCAAATACAGTCCAGGACCTAGTCTCAGGGAGCAGTGCTGCCCACAGTTAGCTTATGCCTTCTCACATCAGTTAACTGCAATAATTTCCATAGGCTTGCTCATAGGTAACCTGATCTAGATGATTCTTCATTAAAATTCTCATCATGGATAATTCTAGAGTGTGTCAATTAATGATGAAACATAGCCATCATAAGTACTACAGAATTTTAAGATGAGGTTATTTAATTGGCCAAAATATTTTCTCTTATAAAAGGACTCAGTAAAAAAAATAATAATAAAGCTGTCTACTGAGTTTTTAGATGCTCATCTGAGCTTTATGCTTTCTTTATGATATTTATGTAACTAGAAATTAGTCAAAAGATACTATAAAACACATGTAAACAAAATATGTCACATCTATCTATCTATCTATCTATCTATCTATCTATCTATCTATCTACCTATCTATCTACCTATCTATCTACCTGTCTATCTATCTATCTATCTATCTATCTATCTATATCTACCTACCTATCTATCTATCTACATCTATCTACTTATTCATCTGTCTGTCTGTCTGTCTGTTGGTCTATCTATCATCTATCTATCTACTAGCAATCTATTTGTTTTGTACCTATTTAAGGGGATAGGAGAGGAAAATGGTGGTATCTTGGTCCACTGTAATTAAGCTAATATCTGTTTTTTATTAGATATTTCCTTTATTTACATTTCAAATGTTATCCCCTTTTCTGGTTTCCCCTACAAAAAACAAAAACAAAAACCAAAAACCAAAAAACAGCAACCCTATTCCCTGCCTCCTGCCCCTGCTCACCAACCCACCCTCTCCTGCTTCCTGGCCCTGACATTCCCCTACACTAGGGCATAGAACCTTCACAGGGCCAAGGGCCTCTCCTATTGATGACCAACTAGGTCATCCTCTGCTACATATGCAGGTGGAGCCATGACTCCCACCATGTGTACTCTTTGGTTGGTGGTTTATTCCCTGGGAGCTCTGGGAGTACTGGTTAGTTCATATTGTTGTCCCTCCTTTGGGGCTACAATCCCCTTCAGCTCCTTGAGTCCTCTCTCTAAATCCTTCATTGGGGACTCTGCTCAGTCCAATGATGGCTGAGAGCATCCACCTCTGTATTTGTCAGGCACTGGCAGAGCCTCTCAGTAGTCAGCTATATGAGGCTCCTGTCAACCAGTGCTTGCTGGCATCCACAATAGTCTGGGTTTGGTGATTGTATATGGGAAGGATTCCCAGGTGGGGCAGTCTCTGGATTGTCCTTCCTTCAGTTTCTGCTCCACACGTTGTCTCTGCAACTCCTTCAATGGGTATTTTGTTCCCCCTTCTAAGAAAGATCGAAGTATCCATACTTTTCTGTTCCTTCTTCTTGAGTTTCTTGTGGTTTGCGGATTGTATTTAAGCTAATATCTTAAAAGATCAAACAGAATTGCTTTAAATACTGATTTCAAGCTACCTAGAAACAAGAATGAGTTTTTCTTTCTGAATTAAACTGAATATTTATCAAGAGGTGTGGCACAGATTTATTCAAGGAGTTCTGACAAGTTTGAGCTTTATCCAATGGCCATCCAAGAAAAGAATCAGGAATTAGACACAGAACCTAGTGGAAAACTACCAATGTCACCCAGGCTGAACTGGCTTCATGTGTGTTTACATCATAGTACAAGGCCCAATACAAATAAAGACCTTGCGGTTGGTCTAATCTTCAGACTTATTTGTTTTGCTTGAAATAGTTACAGTTGTGAAAATAAGTGACTCCTTCCTCATTTTTGCTGTAAAAAGGGCTGTGAAATTTTCAGACAGTCTTTCAAGGGCTTAAGTAATTTATAAAGGTGGATGACCAGATGTCTCTTGCAGCATAAACTAGGGGAAAGGAGAGCCATGCTAGTAGATGGGACAGGTAAATGTTAGAGCTGCTTATTCAGGGAGCATAAATCACCAACAGGAAGCAATACACTCAAAGACCTTGTACTGTTTGGT